>NC_057805.1:266783629-266802314 GCF_018294505.1 Triticum aestivum | reverse complement strand
GCAATATGGTGGCCCGTCCGGTGGGTCCCAGCAGTCAGGGGGAAACATTTTTTCATGAAATACGGTGGCCCGTCCGGTGGGTCCCCGCTGTTAGGTGGAGGAATCATTATTTTCCACATAATAAGGAGGCACTTCCTTGCTGCCGTCGTGGACCCAGCTGTCAGCCTCTCCACGTAGAGTCCACGTCCGATGGAAGCCGTTCCTTGACCACGTTGACCACGCTGCGCCGAGAGCACCAGGGCGGTGGACGACGGCGAGGCCTAGGGAGGGGACGACGCGGAGCCGGGGAAGACGCGGCAGTGGAAGCCCGCGCGGAGAGGAGTACAAGGGTTCACTGGTTCGGCTGCGGTGTGAGGCTGCCGTCACCATGGAATAACAGGGCGTGTGGGTGAGTAGAGGGATGGCCTGGCCAGCGGTGGGAGTAGTAGGGGCGGTGAGGCCTCCGCGGCATCACAGCCGGCCACGGGAGGCAGGAGCACGCGGCACGACCGGAGCGCTTTGGGCAGTTGGAGCAAGAAGACCAGAGGTTGAAGAAGCACTACGGCCGTTGGATGGACATCGTACGATCACTGCAGCTAGAATCGTTTATATTTACTAAGTTGACAAAGCCCTTGGTACGCGTCAACTTAGTAGGCCCACAGGTCAGCCTCCGAAATGGTGCACCCCAGATGTCAAGGGGAGGAATCTTTTTTGGGCGGCTGAAGCAAGAATATCCGAGATTGAAGAAGAAGCACGACATCCGTTGGATGGACATCCAATGGCCACAGCTGCCAGAACCGTGTGTTGTTGACAAAGCCTTGCATACGCGTCAACTTAGTTTTTTTAGGGGACGCGTCAACTTAGAAGGCCCACAAGTGTGTGGCAGAGAACATATAGCCCGTTTGTGATTTGTAAGAATGTACAGCCCATTTTTTAATTCTAATGGAACTTACTACAGCGCATTTACAGTTTGTTAAAAGTACAACCCATTTTCTAGCTAGGACAACAATTAATAATTTCAACCAACCGCTCAAAACAGAATTCAAAAAAAATTCCCATATTTTTATGGGATCCCAAATATTTTTATCCGAAATTTCTAGTCAGATTAAATATAATTTCAAGATAAGGTTGTATTACGTTAAAATCCAATGAAATATTGCACGCGCAACAAGTAATGAAATTAAAATTTTCAATTCCAAAAATAATATATTTTTTAAACTAATTACGCGTTTGGTGCATCTTTTTATAGTTACTGCCCAGTTATTATAATTAGATCCCATTTATTATTTCTTAAAGTCCATTTTCTTGTTAAGCCTAATGCATACCTCCTAGGAAAGTTTGCAGCCTAGTGGGGCGGAGAATAACAAGTTGACCCAGATATTGTGTACAACTGTTGGCCCAGTTGCATTGCTGATGTTGAAAAAAAAGGCCTGTGTAGTACAGTACAACCTAACATGGCTACTCAGCCCACATTCAGCGACGCCGGAAAGGCCCATACAAGGCTTCTGTACAACTTTTTGAAGTCACTGACCTCAGTTAATAACTTAAGAAAAAAGTTAGATTACAGTGGAACCTAATTAAAAGCTGTCACGAGCAAAGAAATAATTCAACGGGTCCCAATTGTGCGTGTGTGCGTGTGTGTGTGTGTGAGAGAGAGAGAGAACCATCGGTCGATGCTCGTAAATACGTCTTTCAGCCATATGCATTGCTGATGCTCAGTAAAAACTTATATAGTTGACACAATCATATAGAACATCATAGCACACTTAACTTGCATACAAAAATTTCACGCAGGCGGCACATCAGGATGGAAGCAGTGGATCGCTACGGGTAGGGCTATGTTGAAACCAACGAACTCGTACATACGGTTCATCTTGTTTATCAATGACAGGGAAATATCTTGAATGCTGTGCAATGAAAACAGACAGACAACACAATAAGTTCTGCTAGCACATTAAGTTGACGTACAACCCTTTCTAAAAAAAGTTCAGGTACAAAATTAGAACAGGTCACAATCAAATGTACTGGCACATCAGTGCTTCACACCCATAGCTTGGATTTAACTAGTACTCCCTCCGTCCCAAAATTCTTGTCTTAGATTTATCGAGATACGGATGTATCTAACACTAAAATGTGAATAGATACATACGTATGTAGACAAATCTAAGACAAGAATTTTGGGATGGAGGGAGTATCTGACAACATTCAGTTGTTACCTCAAATCAGAGCACATCTAGGCAACCAACCTTGCCTCTTCTCCCAAAGAAGAGTGGCCTCCGCCGCGCGATGGAGTAGGCCCTGTGCCATCCATCGTTCTGAGCAACACGGGGAAAGTCTGACGTTGACTCCTGTAATAGATGTCGTCGACGGACCCTGGCACCAGCGGCGGCGGTAGGACTTCGGTTGATGGATTGACCACTTCCTCGACATGCACGGACACTCGATACAGGTACATCCCTAACGTGGTCTGCGGCGGCCTTGGTGGCGATGAATAGTACAACCCCGGTTCCTGCACCGGTATCTCAACACCAATCACCTTCGGTATGGTGGACGACTTCTTCATCCATGCCATAACCATCAGAGCCCAGCTGTCTGGAGGAACAAACATACTTACGAGCTCACCTCCAAGGTCGTTGATAAGCTCATTCATGGACTCGCTGTTCCAAGCACGTCGAGGCATGCCGTGGAAGGTAAGCTTTGTTAAAAAATCAAGCTCAGAGGGCACCGAGCCCCATCCTGGGTGCCACTGATCAAAGCCCACCAGTGCGCCATCGCAGAACAAACGCCGGGAAGATTCAAACACACGACTGCAGTCGAAAGTTGTCCGGAACCTGACGAAGAAATCAGCCGTTGGCGGACAGACTTCGACGAGCAAGTTACTTATTTGGATGCCGTGCGCAATGCCAAGAGCTTTGACAAGGTCGTCCGGCGAGACGGGAGGCCGGTCGCCGTTGATGGTTACCATAAGCACTTTGCTGGCAAACTGGTCGTCAAGCGCCGCCATGCCACTATTGAGCGGCAGCACGCAGCGACCGAAGGCAGGACGGACCTTAGGATCTCCGGCTCGGAGATCCGCGTTGACCAGCGACATGATAGTGAGCTTGAGTATAGGGAGTACAAGAGGGGGATTTGGGGGAACTGGAGTAGGAATCGAGATTCCAGAGGTGGGGGAGGGGCGGGAGATTGGGGATGAAAAGGTAGCTTGAAATTCAAACACGCGCCAATATGCTCTCGGCGCGCAAGCGCACGAAAACACCGGTGGCGCCCACATGTCGGCCTAAGAGTCCTTATTCTTTTTTTTTTGGAGAGCCCGGCCTTTTTTTAGGATCTTTTGAGAGCCCGGCCTGAGAGTCATAATTGACCTGTTTGGCTTGCGTTACTACTCGGCCCATATTCAACGACACCTCACTGGCCCAAACAAGTGTACATCATCGAAAAGACACTGAGCTCAAATTATATAACTTGAAAAAAGGAGATACACTCTGAGCACTGGAGAATGGTGATGCCCTCATTTAGCCCACCAGTAGTTTGAGACAATAAACAGTTCGAAACAACGATATATACAACATTCAAACACTGACTAGTGACTACTATTGACATAAACAACAAGACATGATAGTTCATAAGAAGTCTTGCTACACCACCAAAATGCACCCATCTGCAGCGCTCAGACTCTCGTGATCCAGACGAGAATGACATTCTAAACAGAGCCAACTATTACATAGTAAGAGTGACATAGACGAGGATGACCAAATGACAAGGAATATGCATAACAAAAGAAAGAACTACCCATCCAGAACAAGCAGCAAAGACAACAAAGTCATTCGAAGAGATGATCCAACACCATCATAATTTGCAGCCCCGCTTCAGCGGCCAATGATCCGGAGACACCAGTACTCCACCCTTTCGACACAACAGCCCAATTACCTATCAACCTGAAGGCTTGAACCACATCACTGCCCGTCGTAATTGAGACATCCAAGGATCAAAGTTAATCCGGATGCCTTTGTCATTCTCACCTTCTTTTGGCTGCAGGCTGTATCGTTCACAATCAGGGGAGTTTGCTCCCTAACTCCTAGGGCTCGCCGTGTAGACACAGTTTTCCATAGCAAACAGAGCCTCTCTGCCATCAAGGTCCTTGCCAACGGTGATCTCCTAGTTAATCGGATAATTGAGTCCGAGAAACAGAGAGTGTGAACCAAGGCTGTTTACCCGCCTCCAACTAAAAAATCCTGAAGGCCCCAACAAGCTGGTATCCTGCTCATAGACGTAACAACCACTGTCCGGATACTCACGTATTTCATGGGGCTTGTATATAGTAGGGTTTTTGCAATATAACTTTTCCGGCTCATGTGTCCGAATGATCATCAGTCTTTTGCCGTCGTCTGGTTGAGCGAGGAACCAGTTGTGCTTCCCTGTTTTTGGCAAAGGTGCTGTGATTACAAAGGGCAGTAACTGTAGGGACACTGCATCATATCAAAAAGGACATGCATTGTTAATGTAAGATCAGCATTGTTCAGAGTATGAGTAGGATAATGCAAGAAACAACATTGATATGTCCCTGTTGGAACTGGGAGGAAAATACAGGGAAATGTATACTGGGTTCGAAAATATAGAAGTGCCATGCATGGTTATACTCATGTTATCTTGCAATCGATTCTTCACAGGAAACTACCATGTCATGCATGTTATGGAATCATGTTCTGTCCTCACAAACAAATTCTTCAAGGTAACTAACAGACCGTGCATTGTTATATACTCGTGTTCTGTGGGCAAATTTTTTGTGAGGATATTATTCTAGCCATTGATTGCTGAAGGGAGCATATAGGTATGTACACATGGTAAGCATTACAGGATTTCACTACTTCCCAATATAGAGTTCTCCATATGCACATTTACTTCCCTAATGTATGGTTAGATGAAACCAACAGTGTGGTGCATGTTTCTACATCATGAAAATGAGGAAACTAACATGGCCATTGATACACACTCATATTTAGTAGTAGTATATAGATTACTGTAAGATAAGGAGAATATCTATATATTCCTAACCGTTTGATTATTCAGGGGTACAAATTGGCTGTAATGACATGATCACAATCGCATGAATTAACTCATTCCAAATATAGCTGATTTACGACGTCTCTAATACATTGCCATAGTTCTACTCAAATTCTGCTCAAACAGGGATATGCCAATCATCACAAAAAGTTCAAACAGTGTCATGGCGTCATCATTAACATGAGACGGAAACAACTTACACGCGCCGTCCCAGCAATACGTGGTGCCATCTGCTTTGTCGATTGCGTAGATGATGCCATTGTGTTCAATAGCATCATAGAAGTGTGTATCAGCTTTGACGACGATCCACTGCGAGCTGAGTTGTCTCCATCTAAAGAAGGCACCGGCGTAAAGATAGGTGAGTCCCTTGTCGATCAAGGCAATTAGCTTGAAGTCTGCGTAATCCGCATGTCGTGTGGGCACTTGGCAGATTACAATCTTCTGCAGAACAAGGTCCGTCCAACTGACCTGGTAATCTAGATGACTAGAACCGCGATGGTAATACTCTATATAATCCAACGGAGGAAGGATAATCTCATGGGAGGTCTGGAAGTTCACGAGCACCAACTTTTTACCGTCTTCTCTGACGGCAGCCATCCCGCGGGAGTTCATGCCGACCCAGTACATACCTGCCAAGAAGTTTCGGGCGATGGTGATCGGATAGAAGTCAAGGGAAATTATGTACGGCAACCCACTACATACCTGCAAAGAAGTTTCGGCTAATGGAGATCGGATTGAAGTTGAGGGGCATCATGTACGCCTCTGTATCATGGTGAGCCAATCTAGCAAGACCAGATAGCAGCAAGCAGGGTGTCTTGAAAAGCTTAGGCCTCGCTTCAATGATGGCCGTGTGCATGCCCCTCGAGCATGCAGCCAGCCGCTAGGCGCTCAACATATCCATACACGAACAACAGAGGTCGAGGACGTCACTAGGGAGATAGCTCCAATCGCGGCTCATATGGATCCTGCGAGGTTCGCGTTCGGCCATGGTGGAGTTTGGAAGGTGGGGTTTTGAGGGGCTTGATTTACTGGGGAGAAGGCTGTCGGTGCTGGAGCGGCTAGCAAGGGAATAGTGGTACTGGGGGAGGCGAGCGAGGTGAGGGTATGCAGGGGCACAGTGAGGTAATGAAGAGTGACCTCAGAATCTCCGACGAGACGGAGATGGAGATGGAGTGGTGGTAGGGGAGAGGGAGACGAGGCGAGGCATGCTATACAGCGGTGGTGACAGTGACTACACAGTGCACAAGGTGAGGCTGACTTTGGTAACCCGGACACGCCGCCTGGACTGGTGTCACCTCGAGCGCAGGGTCTTGTCACTTCACTGAACCGGATGAATAATAGTATTTTGACCATCAAGTGTACCACAGTTGTACTACTACTACTAGTAGGAGTAGTAGGAACATGAGTACACTCCCGTGCTAGCATGCCTCTGGGTTCACTTCATCCTCCAGCTATCATCCATATTGCGAGCAGAACCAAATTCTCGTGCATGTGGAAGCGCGACGAAGGACTTTTCTTTTTTTGAGGATAACTGCATATTCCTTAACCATAGTAGGAACATGAGTAGTACTCCCTCCGGTCCTCTTTTGTCTGCACACAACTTTTTTTTAGTATTTCTCTAATTAGTCTGCGTATATACCCTTTTTCATGCGCCCATTTCCCTCCATGCCCCACATTCACAGCATTAATTAGCGTACGCATGAGTAGCTGCAACCCGACTCCAGCCAATAAACTGCCGCATGCAAGTGGGCCACTCTATGCGCGTGGGAGAGAGAAAAGGCAACCGAAGAGCCTGTCCAATCCATTGCATGCAGCAGCCAAACCACCGCACCTCTCCTCATGCATGCACATAACTTCTCCCATTTACTTCTCCATCGGGAACCGATTTTCCTCGGCTTTTTTCACTACTCCTTGATCTTCATTTGCATCCAAACCACACTGCATTCACATTGTTTTAACCTCTTCACATCCTCCTGGAGTAATTCCGAAGCCCCTATAAATAATCATCTTCTTCAGTTAGATTAGCCATCTAATCCTAATTCTCCAAACCATAGCCCTCCGGTCCAGCGGTTCCAAATGGCGAAAGAGATCGAGATGCAGGTTTTTAGCGTCCAACATGTCCTCGTCGAAGGCTCGTTGAGCATAGTTGCCATAGTCACCGACCACCCAAGGGTTGTTCGGAAGTGGATCAACAATGTATCCAACTCCCTCCAAAAGGTGGAGATGAATGTCATCGGTCTCGACGCAGAGTACACGGAGCGTGCCACTGGGAAGATCCAACGCGCCGCTGTCCTTCAGCTGTGCCTCGAAGATGATGTTTTGGTGTACCACATCATACACGCTCCCTCCATACTAGGTGAGCTTCACGATTTCTTGTCTCGGGAGGACATATACTTCTGTGGGGCAGCCATCGCAGGGGACAAACATAAGTTGGGGCCGTACAACCTTGATTTGAAAAGCATCGCTGACCTACAAACCAGAGTAAAAATTCCCGTAGAAGATTGTGATAAACCGACACTATCCCTATTCGACGTAGCAAATTTTGTGCTAGGAACAAATCTTCAGAAGGGTGACGAGACGCTGGCATTATGGTCGTCTGGATGGGAGAATTATCCCTTGACGTACGAGTGGATAAAATATGCTGCCCTCGATGCCCGTGTGAGTTTCGAGATAGCTGCAAGGTCTAGAGAGCTTGTTGTGAAGCCGTCTCCCACATAAAATGAGAACAACAACAAGAAGAAGAATAATAATAAGAAGAAGATGCTGCACCAGCAGTAGTGCATTATGGATGGATGAACTATTTCCTCTCTTGTCAAAAAAATATTCCCTCTCTATGTATATTGATATAGATGAACTATTTCGATGGTGTGCATGTCTTTGGAACAAGTAGTAGCGTGGGTCCGCTTGACTATAAGGAACTATTTATCCACCTAGCTTTCTCTACTACTCCTTCTAGTGATCGGTATGCAATGCATGTGTCTGTAGACATGACAGCTTATCCATGGAGGTTCTACTACGGCGACCATCACGTTTCATCCACTGCCACTCGCGATTCCCACGACGCCGCTCCAACCCACGGCACCACGTCCCCCGACGTGCGCCTCACCCCTCTCGGCCGCACCGCCCCTCTGCCTTTGTGTGCATGACATGTGGGCCACCTTAAATGCGGCGAGCATCAAGTTTCTACCATAGCCACACGCGATTCCCATGACGCCGCATGAACCCATGACACCACACGTCCCTCACCATCGAATTTTCATCCAGCGGCGGTGACACATTTCGTCCCGGGCATCAATCCTCAGCTGGAGTACTTCTGTACTACAGGTAGTACCCGCCGGTGTGGCCATCTACGCTTCGTAACGCCTCGACGCCTAGCTGTGGCACCCTCGCCACGGCCATGCCACCACTGGCCGGTTCATCTCGAACGAGTGAGTCGCGAACCACACCACCACCATGAGAATGACATGTGGGCCAGCCGCATTTAACGTCCGCATGTCATTAACTCAGAGCATGGTTAATAATATAGCCGGCTGCTGGCTATATGATGTTGCCACGTCACATATAGCCATGCTTGTAGCCAGCAAGTACAATAGTTGAATATTAATATGTACTACTTTGTTGTTACATGACCCACCTCTCTCTCTCTCTCATAAATGCCTAGGAGCACGTGCTGCAGCCGGCTATTAACTAGTACCCCGCTTCTCTTCTCTTTCATCTTCTCTCTCGTCCAACTAAGCAAAAATATAATATTTAATGTCTTACAGCCCGCCTACATCACCTTATTGTACTTGCTCTCATAGGACGGGAACTAAGCCACAGAAGTTCGGTCCCGTGGGCCCCGAGAGGGAAATGTAACTCCTGCGGCAGGACTTGTGGTGCTCCCGCAGTACGAGCTCGTGCCAAACCCGGAATTTGTTTCTTACTACTACCAACTACTAGTAAGGTACACGTGCATTGCACGCATGAGATTCTGGTGGTTTGTGCATTATGCTTCTACATGTGGAGTCTTCTAGATTCTACATGTGGCAAAATCTAGTGGAATGTAGATGATATCCAACGACCTGTAGTGCTCGGATTTGCCATCTTTGTACCGTCGGATTGGCTTCATGCAACGACGAACTCTCAAAGTTACGGTTTGGTTTGCAGCCTAAGGTTGCCACACCTAAGCTTAGGCGTGCCGGCATGTGTTTGGTTCATTGCTATACTTGTGGCTTGCCACACTTTTCTAGCTACATGGCCCACATGTCATAGACTCAACTTCTTGCCAAATCTTGCCACACTTGTGGTGGCCATTTTGTTAGCCACATTTTTTGTTTCAGACACACTTTGCCTAAGCTTAGATGTGGCAAAGTTAGTCATGAATGAAGTTCAACCATGGAGTCTTCTAGATTCTACATGTGGCAGAATCTGGTGGAATGTAGATGATATCCAACGGCCAGTAGTGCTCGGATTTGCCATCTTTGTACCGTCGGATTGGCTTCATCCAACGACCAACTTTCAAAGTTATTCACACACTATATAGGGGGTATAGATATAGATGTGCTGGCCCGTTGCAATGGATCCAAAGTATATATGTTTAGTGGAGTGCACTCTAAACACATTATCTATTTATTTTTCTCTAACCTTTCGTACCCATGCAACCAAGCCGCATAAGCTTCATGGGTGCCCCCCACATCATATTATTCATACTACGTTGACAGAAAAAAGATAAATCACCCAAAACAAGATCTTCCCATTTTTTGTTCCTACGATGCTGTGCCGTGCACGTACCTACTAGTTGTATAGTGGTAGTACTAGTTGTATAGTACAAACTTGGTACTAGTAGGAGCAGAGTAGTACGGAATGCTCCTACTCTGTCAACGAGCCCCATCTGACACCAAATTTCTTGGCTTCCGTGCTACAGCTAGATCTTCCCCTCGTTTCTGTTTTCCAACCCGGCGGCGGGCGGGGTGCGGTTTGCCAATAGTCGGTTTGCTCAACGGCGGTCCCACATGAAAGTGAAAATGCTAGGCAACATGCCTTCCCTAAGCTATGTGTCGTGTCGGACGGGCCGTGGAGTACTCCTGATTCCCGGGCGTGTGGGGGGGGAGTGCGACGCGAACGCGACAGGCCTTTTCCTTTTACTAGCAATGTGCTTGTGCGTTGCGACGGATCCAAAGTAGTAGAATAGTAGTACTTGTTCACAAACTTGAAAGAAATCACTCTTGTTTTTATATACTCCAAATATATTACTCCCTCCGTTCCTAAATATTTGAATTTTAGAGATTTCAAATGGACTATCACATACGGATTATATAGACATATTTTGAAGTGTATATTCACTCATTTTGCTCCGTATGTACTCACTTATTGAAAAATATCTAGAAAGACAAATATTTAGGCATGGAGGGAGTACTTTTCACTCAAAATATATTTCTCAGGCTGTTTTGATGAGGTGAGGGAGGGATGTGGTTGCTTTCAAGTTAATAAGGGATTTTCTGCAAATTGGAGCAGAGAAGTGGGCTATTGTTGCAAAAATGCCACAACTTACCTCACAACCGTTAGATGCAGATCTAATGGTCAGAAACGATGTATGGCAGACACACCGCCATCACCAACTGAGTCTTTTATAGGAGTATATATTTCTCAGGCTGTCTTGATGAGGTGAGGGAGGGATGTGGTTGCTTTCAAGATAATAAGGGGTTTTCTGGAAATTGGAGCAGAGAAGTGGGCTATTGTTGCAAAAATGCCACAACTTACCTCACAGTGGTTAGATGCAGATCTAATGGTCAGAAACGACGGATGGCAGACACACCACCATCACCAACCGAGTCTTGTATAGGAGTAGGAGTAGAGAAACATGTATAAATTGTAACATTTTGGTTCTGCTCCTTGGCACGATCGATAGATAGAAATAACGATTGGAAACGCTAGGGCGGGGCTATTTCCGCCAGATAAGCAGGGTACATAGTAGCTAGGTTGGCGCATCGTCGGTTTGGTCACACGCGGTCCGACATGTTCTAGTGTTTCTAGCAAGATGCCCGCGCGTTGCACGAAGTTGATGGAAAAGGTAAGCAATACTTATAAATTGATGGATGGAGTACTAGTTACAGTGATGCATATAATTAAGCAAAGGGATCGCACATGTCGGTATTGACTGGAACGAGAATGCAACACCACAATAAGAATTAAGGCCACGATGATGATGCGATCGCAGTGGTGGTTACAGAAGGCAAGAAGAAAGATGCATCCATCAACGTACGACCTCCTCCTCCTCAACTTAGTGCACCGGGCCACCGACAGGCGGCTAAGGAGCGGCGGCTTTTGTGGCGAGGTCGAGGTGCTTCTCAGCAAAGGCATCCAAGGCTTCCAGCAGGTTGAGGAAGGCCAACGTCATAGCATCCTCACTGGCCTTCTAGATACCTATGTACACGGTTTGCTCGTACACGTGTTGTGTAGGTCGACAAACTCTTGCAGGGCGAGGCGCCTCGCGGCGAGCGCGACCTCCAGGTGGACATTCTTCGTGGCGTCGGCGGGCAGTCGTAGGGCCACTAGTGCTTGAAAGAGGTTCCGGCCATGGAGCCCGATTAGGGTGGCAGGCAATGAGAAGCCCGGGCGCGCGGGCTGGAGGAGTACAGCGATGTCGTCCGCGAGCTTCTTCAGGACGGTGAACTTGTTGGTGGTGGCAACGATCATCTGGTCCAACTGAGAGTCGTAGTTGGCGTCGACGGCGGCAATCCACCAGCCGGTCTCCAACACGGTCTGGAGACGATCCTCGGCGCCATGCCGCAGGCCGACATCGTGGACCATCTGGCACAGCCGCTGGCCGCTCGCGCGCATCGCCGCCATGGGCCTGGAGTGAGCTCTTTTGCGCTTAGTGTAGGTGCTTGGGCCAATGCTTAGGTGCGTACGATGTGGAGATGCATTGGAATGGAGGGGCGCCTTTATATGAGGGCAAACTGCGTTGCATTCACATCGTGCAGCCTCTTTTCCCGGTCCTCCTCCCATTACTTCCCTCATGCATTAATTGAAGGAGGATGCATTAGCCGTTCAACATTTCGGGAACCGCTACTTCCTCGCTCGTCTGCATTAAAGCCGTATCGGGAACTGCGCCGCCCGCTGTCAAATCGAATAGTAGTACTGCGCCGCCCGCTGCACGCCCGGCTGAACACGCCTCCTCACCTCCATCAAACCCCTCCGTTAAACCCGCATGCAAACCGAGAAACCTACTCCGGCCACACGTCCGTTCATGAGCGGGCCGGAATAAAACGCAACACCGGCCGAGCTCCTCCCGTCCGCCCTCAGTTTAAACGAGGCCAGACGCCGGCCAAGCTCCTACCGTCCGCCCTCTATTTACACGAGGCCAGACAGACAACGGGCAAGAATCGCACCCCTCCGCCGCTCCCCCATCTCCGCCTTCACCAATTTCTGCACTCTTCCGATGGCTTCCGAGGAGCCATTCTCCGGCATATTACCCGGCCCAAGCAGGCGCGTGGCCGGACGGAGCTATATGCCGCCCCAAGCAGGCGCGTGGTTCAGCAACTCGCCGCTCCAATTCAGCTCGATGAGGAGTGGCGAGTTGCTCCACGCCGGCACGGCGGCGAGCACACCGGTACAGGCATCGTCGCTGCCGCGTCGTATCGCGCCTCCCGTGTCTATGGGCGCGCCTCCCGTGCCTGCGGCAGCGCCATGCAGGCAGAGACAGAAGCCGGGTGCGTGGACAGCGACGAGTCGGTGGCCAGCTTCTCCGTGTCCGCCGCCATCATCGAGGAGAAGTAGAACACGGGAGGCTGCCGCCACATGGGTCCCATGAAGGCCACCGCTGAGGCGACGACTGCGCATTCAGGTGGTTTCTTTGCTTCTTCGTCTCTTCCGAGGACCTTCGTCGACCCTGCAAAGTGTCTGCCGGACATGAGGAAGACAAAGGGATCCGCGCGCGGCCATTTAGATTATGTACTCCCTCTCCAGCTGGCGGGAAATTTTTGTTCTAAGAATGGATAAATTGTATGTATCTATAACTAAAATAAGTCTAGATACATCTATTTCTAGGACAAGTATTTCCGGACGGAGGGAGTATTAACTATACCAAGATAGCCGGATTGGCACCGCTTAGTTCATGTAAATGTAATGAAATCCATCATGTTTATATGAAGATCCGCCTTTTTTATACGAAATCCTTCATGCTTATATGAAATCAGTCCGTGTTTGCACGAATTTCATCTGGTTGGTTAGAGTTGTGAAAATGTATGCCGGTGGCGTTTGATGTCGTCCTCCGCGGAAGGAAACGGGAGGAAATGTGCCTGCTGCCGTTGGAGATCCTCTTATGCTGGAAATAATAGAGTGACATCCAATCCATTTGAGTTAATTGCGTGTATGGTTGTCCCTCTATAAAAAGTTAATTGCATGTACAGTGTACACGTGACTTGCAGGGTGGCTACAGCTTCGTACAGAAAGTTAAAAAGAAACAAGTCCATCCTTAATCTTGTATTCTAATTACTCTGTGGGTTCCACTATTAGTAGAGTAGCGAAAGAAGTATATATTAAATAAGTAATATATATATAATATAAAAATCTAAAGTTAAACACAGAATTCGAACTCATGTCATCGTGTTGCAAGCATCCGACGCTAACCAGTCCAACACATTTTTGTTGTAGACCATGCTGCTGATATATCTCCATGTCTACTCTTATACTCCATCCGTTCCTAAATATTTGTCTTTTTCAGATTTCAAATGGACTACCACATACGGATGTGTATGTAGACATATTTTTAGAGTGTAGATTCACTCATTTTGCTCCATATGTAGTCACTTGTTGAAATATCTAAAAGACAAATATTTAGGAACGGAGGGAGTAGAAAACAGAGTTGGTGATGATGGTGTGCGTGCCATCCTACAATATAGGCCGTCGGATTTATATCTAACGGATAGGAAGAAAACTATGGCAATTTTGCAAAAATTTACCCACACCCCTCTCCACGTTCGCAAATACGCCTTCCCTTGTTCATCCTTTTCTCTCACAAGATAAACTACTCATAGAAATGCATCTTGATTTTCTGTGCAACGCACGGGCATCTAGCTAGTTCCTTTTAAAATAGTTACTGTGATAATTGGGTTGAAGTGATATATTTTATGTCTACCCCGAATGATTTCGGATTCACTAGTAGTAACAAAGAAAAGGTTGCCTTGTTAATTAACAGAAAACAGGGTGAAAACTATCACATGAGGCCAGTAAAAATGAGGCACACTGGGTTCAGTATCATCGTCACTACAGCTGTGCGCGCGCGAGAAGTCTACATATCGAGGGGGCTACTGAGCGAGGCACAGAGACACAATGTTCGAGAGAGAAACCAATTGACATATTACGATCAGATTGAGTTGTCACCATTCTGCTGTCATTGTTGGGGTGGGGGGGGAGGGGGAGGGAGAGAAAGACGTATCGAGAGTGTGTGCGGTAGGCACAGAGGCACAACTAGCGAATGTGTGTGTATGTGTGTGTGTGTTTGAAAGAGGAGTAGATAGATTACTATCAAGATCGAGGTGCCGCCCTACTCCTTCGGTGTCGGGTAGTGTGTGTGCGTGTGTGTCTGTTTGAGAGAGAAGCCAGTCGATAGATTAGTATCAAGATCGAGGTGTCACCCTACTCCTTCGGTGTTGGGAAGTGTGTGTGTGTGGTTGTGTGGGTGTGGGTGTGTGTTGGGGGGGGGCAGTGACACTTACATATCCCTACTCTTATAAAAAACAGAGTCGGTGATGATGGTGTTCCTGCCATCCTGCAATATAGGCCATCCGATTTATACCCGACGGATAGGAAGGAAACTGTGGCAATTTTGCAAAAAGATACCCACACCCCTCTCCACATTGGCAAATAAGGCATTCCCTCATTCATCCTTTTCTCCCACAAGATAAACTACTCGTACAAATGCATCTTGATGTTCGGTGCAACGCATGGGCATCTTGCTAGTAGGGAGAAGCAGTTTGTGTGACACATATCTAGCTATATTAAGGGATAGGTAGATAGCATTTGTGCGAGGCATACTTAAAGCATCACGAAGATAAACAAAATTGTGTGCATGCAAGTGCCGGAAAAACTGAAGCGAGAAACAATGTGTTGGAGAGAGAGAGAGAGAGCAAAATGTCAAAACAAAAGGTGCTCTGTTGGAATCCCATTGTATGTATTCATATGGTTCCGGAACTCGAGGTAACCTTAGGCATATGTGTCAGAGTCATTATTATACTTTGAGACATTAGTGGCCGTGGGTGGGCGGAATTAAAGGGGTGGGCGTGTTCGACAGAGAGAGCGTGTGTGTTTCTGTGTGAGAGACTTGTAGGACGGGGTAGAAAGATGGATTCTAACCTTGACAGAGGGAGAGAAATACATGAAGTGCACGGGTGTGATTCCGATGACCACAGGGAAATGAGATATGTATGCGTGTGAGAGAGATTGCACAATTCATTCACGTAACACTATCTAGCGATCGTGGACGTGCATCGCTTGAACATAAATCAATATCTACTTCGTATCGTGGCCAAGGTACAATATCGATTCAACGCTATAAAGATTGGACAGTCACATATCACATTTTTTTCTATTTAAATAAACCTTTTCAGTTGTGCATGCCAAAGTTACAGTGATGTTTCTTCAAACAACCAATGTAGCTATCATGTACATGCACCATTGTTACTCTTGCATTCAAAATCGTTAGTCTTGGATGATTTAAGGTTCTATTATGAAGTAATATATGTAATATTCATATATGAATTCAACGGGTACGCAATTTATGAAATGGAGGCTATGTAATCATATGAGGTAACACTTTTAAGTAGCAGACTTCTTTTTGTGCGCCTCTACACTAACACGTCAATGCATTATGTTTAAAGTAAATAACCAATTGCACAAAATTATCTATTTACACGAGAAATACATAGGCTGAGCGTTTGATCCCTTTTTTGTGAACGCGCCACTACACCCGTACGATTGGCCGCGCCCGTGTGAATGTCCAAGTTATCGGCGCATCATCCCGCGTTATTGTCTTTTTTCTGGGGTGGACACACCAGTTATTAACTGCTGACGCGGGCGGCAAAATCTCCCGCCTCCTTCTAAAATTTCCGCCACCTTAGTCTTTAGCATGCGAAATTCCCCTTTTGTCCTTGGTGCACAGAGACCAACAGTTACAATACCGCCCTCATCTACATAATAGGTCGGGGCTGCTTCGGTAACTTCCGGTTCCCCCCACTACACGGCACCCCCATTTCCTCTCCCCCTCCAGAAAAAATGACTAACTCCACAGCACCAGAGCATCTCACATCACACCGTCCGTACTTCATCGGCCTTTCTCCCCTCCCCTCTCGAAACCCTAGACTACTCATCCACCGGCGTACCAGAGCCCATTCACTGCCAGCGGCGTCCACCTCGCCGGATCTGCTTCTGCGGCCGCATCTACCCCTCCCACCTCCCGTAGAAACAAGTAGACTGCTCATCCACCACTGTACCACAGCCCATTCAGTGCTGGCCTTGTCCACGGCGCCGGATCTGCTTCGCCGGTACTCTCTTCAACCGCAGCGCATCTGCAGCGGCTCATTCGTACTCCCCACCGGAGACGCTTCGTCCACACCCCCTGGAGGCGCCCCACCGACGCCCCCGTCGACGACCTCTGATCCTCTTTGCCGACACCTTCCTCAACCCTACCGGAGCCGCTTCGCCGACAACATCGTCAACCCCACCGGATACCATTTTCAACCCTACCGGGGCCGCTTTGCCAACTCACAAGTCCACGGCCTCAGATCCGCTTCCTCGCACCCTCATCCAACCTACTGGAGCAATTTCTGACGCCCCGTCCATGGCCGCGGATCCGCATCGTCGACACCATCCTTAACCCAACCACCGGAGCAACTTCACCTATGCCCTCGTCCATGACCACAGATCCGCTTCGCCCACACCGTAGTCCACCCTACCGGAGCCGCTCCACAAACACCCTACTCAACGGTTCTAGATCTCCTTACCGGACCCCGACAGCCAGCGCAGCGTCATGACCCTTGATGTTTCTAACCTGATTCCTACCGTCTGGCAAGATGCCAAGCACCCGCCACGGCCTAGGTACTTGTCACCTTTAAACCCCTCCAGCATCACCTGCCCGATGTACTTCAAATATACTAACAAGTCGCTTTTACCTGTTATGCAGCTGGCAAAAACTACAAGGACGATGTTTCTTCTGGATCTAACAGCTTGGCCAACCAAGATCCTGGACCGAGGCATTGCTATGATCTTGTAAGCGTCTCTCTCTCTCTCTCTCTCTCTTGTATTGTTCTGTGCCTGCCTGCGTGCTTTGCTAGGATTTTCGACTAGTAATCCCTTTGTGCAGACAATGATTTCTACTACTGGCTGCTAAATTAGATATGTATATGTCATACATGATACTACCTCGTACCTCTGTTCCTAAATATAAGTCTTTCTAGAGATTCCAATATAGGCTACATACGGAGCAAAATGAGTGAATCTACACTCGAAAATGCATCTATATACATCTGTATGTGGTCCATACTGGAATCTCTAAATAGACATATATTTAGGAACAGAGGCAGTACATTACACAAAATCGTAGGTGGCATGTAGGAATTCCAGTACACTACATTAGGCTCCCTTAGAGTGCCTGCTAGTCCAGCACACAGAGTCATGGCTAGTTTATGCTACACACACAATCATTAATTGGTGGTTTAAATATGCGCAAAGGATATGCAGTGTATTATCATGTAGAGATGTCTGAAATTAGCCGTGCCAACTTGCAGATTGGGTTACACAATGAAAAAGTACAAGATGTATGTGGCAATTTCATGGAACATCGCAAAAAAAGGAGAGCCAGCGGTGAGCCTATGCAGTGTGCTATGGTACGTCACTCCTCCATTGCAATCATCGTGACATGTTATTTGTATGTCAGTTCTATTGGCCAAGTTTCTTAGGGACAGTTATTACGAGTTATCCTAAGAAAATAAGCACCTGTGAATATAAGCTCAATGTAATAAGCCAACCAGTTCTTTTCATTGCGTTTTCAACTTATCTTTGGTATGATAAGTGAAAAGTCTAGATTGCATTATATTTTTTCATTTTGCTGCCCATATGAAAAGTAATTTGACTTGCAAACATCACAAATTGAACCCAGTGCAGTAATTAATATGATAGGAAAACAGACCATCACTATTTGCTCAAAATGCAAATACAAAGATACCATCTACTTGGCACAATCTACTTTGGTCAATGTTTTCCATAGAGATCCCATTGCCTAATTTAAACAAAAAACGCATGACCCACATTTAAATGAAGAACAATTATTTATTGAAATTCGATGGTGCAAGTGGCTGGTTATTATCATATAGCAGCACCACCTGAAAGCATCATATAGCAGCAGCAGCAGCTCATAGCAACTCATCATACAGCAGCAGCAGAAGTGTGCAATTCCTCATATACCAGCAGCAGCTCATAGAAATTCATCATATAGCAGCAGCAGGAGCAGCTCATAGCAATTCATCATATAGCAGCAGCAGGAGCAGCTCATAGCAATTCATCATATAGCAGCAACAGGAGCAGCTCATAGCAATTCATCATATAGCAGCAGCAGGAGCAGCTCATAGCAATTCATCATATAGCATCAGCAGGAGCAGCTCATAGCAAT
>NC_057805.1:265609644-265762857 GCF_018294505.1 Triticum aestivum | reverse complement strand
ATCAATCAAGCCGGTTGGGGCTGGATGAACAAGACCCCGTGGAGGGCTGGATGAACAGGACCACCCCGTGGAGGGCTGGATGAACAGTATACGGTGGAGGGCTGGATGAACAGTAGCCCATGGAGGGGTGGTTGAACAGGAGCCCGTGGAGAGGGCTGGTTGAACAGTAGCCAGTGGAGTAGCGCGCGGTGGAGGCTGGATGAACAAGAGCCCGTGGATGAACAGTCGCAGGTGGAGGCTGGAGGAGGTCGACGGTGGATGAACAGTAGCCCGTGGAGGCCAGAAGGGGTCGACAGTGGAGATGAACAGTATCCCGTGGAGTCCCGTTTTGCGGTACGCCACACCCCTCCCAATGAACAGGACCCCCGTTTCGACCGTAGCGCTCCAACACAAGTCCGTTTCCTCCGTTTTGCGGTACGCCACACCCCTCCAGATCAACAGGACCCCTGTTTCGACCGTAGGAGGTCCGTTTCCTCCATTTTGCAGTACGCCAGACCCCTCCTGAAGAACAGGATCTTGTTTCGACCGTGGCCGGTCTAATACAAGGTCGTTTCCTCTGTTCTGCGGTACGCTAGGCCTCGTTTCCATCGGTTATTCCGTCCAAGCCCTCACGATGAACACGACCACGCATTCCATTCCAACCCAGTCGGTTGGCTCCCCATGAACACGACGACGACGTTGTTTCTCCATTCTGACCTAGCCATGTACATGAGCCCTAGCCATACGTATGCGCGAGTAGGCGTTCGAGACCCCGCACGTATGTATGTACGTGGCCGTATTTTCTTTCTTGCACACTGGCCGTTGTACGTACGTGTACATGCTACGTGTGCGCCTCTACTACGACACGTGCGCACCTCTACATGGACCAGTATGTACGTACACGTTCGCAACCAGAATGACAATGCTATGTATGCTTCGACTAGGTGGGTCCCGACTGTCAGGCACTTCCTTGCGTGCGAAGATGTAGCCGGTGGGTCCCAGCAGTCAGGGGGGCGAATCGTTGTTTTTTTGCCCGGACGCACTTCCTTGCGTGCGAAGATGTAGCTGGTGGGTCCCAGCAGTTAGGGGGAAACGTATTTTCGCGAAATACGGTGGCCCGTCCAGTGGGTCCCCACTGTCAGGTGGAGGAATAATTATTTTGCGCGTAATAAGGAGGCACTTCCTTGCTGCGGCCGTGGACCCAGCTGTCAGCCTCTCCACGTACAGTCCACGTCCGATGGAAGCCTTTCCTTGACCACGTTGACCACGCCGCGCCGAGAGCACGAAGGCGGTGGACGATGGCGAGGCCTATGAAGGGGACGACGCGGAGCCGGAGAAGACGCGGCAGTGGATGCCCATGCGTAGAGGAGTATGAGGGTTCACTGGTTCGCTGCGGTGTGAGGCTGCCGTCACCGCAGAATAGCAGGGTGTGTGGGTGAGTAGAGGGATGGCCTGGCTAGCGGTGGGACTAGTAGGGGCGGTGAGGCCTCCGCCGCATCGCAGCCGGCCATGAGAGGCAGGAGCACGAGGCACGACCGGCGCCGGTTTGGGCGGCTGGAGCTAGAAGACCAGAGGTTGAAGAAGCACTACAGCCATTGGATGGACATCGTACGGTCACTGGAGCTAGAATCGTGCATATTGACTAACTTGACAAAGCCCTCCATCCCCATCAACTTAGTAGGCCCACAAGTCAACATGCCACTATACTGGGTCCCAGCTAGCAGGGGGTATTCATTTTTTTGTGCGTAATAAGGAGGCACTTCCTTGCGTGCGAAGATATTGCTAGTGGGTCCAAGCTGTCAGCGGCGGTAACGTTTTTTTCATGAAATACAGAGGCCCTTTCGGTGGGTCCTAGATGTCAGGTGGAGGAATCATTACTTTGCGCGTAATAAGGAGGCATTTCCTTGCGTGCGACCGTGGATCCAGCTGTCAGCCTCTCCATGTACAGTCCACTTCAGATGCATGTTGGTCGTTTACCATGTTGACCAGGCCGCGCCGAGAGCACTAGGGCGGTGGATGACGGCGAGGTCTAGGAAGGGAACGACACCGAGCCACGGAAGACTCAGCAGTTGTTACCCACGCGGAGGGGAGTGCGATTGTACGAGGGTTTACTGGTTCGTCTGCCGTCGCTAGAGAATAACAACAGTTGTGGCTGAGCAGAGCGATGGCTATGCCAGTGATGGGAGTACGGTGGGGCGGTGAGGCCTGCGCGGCAGCACAGCCAGCCGCGGGGAGGAGGGAGCAGGCAGTCCCGCCGGCGCTTGTTTGAGTGGCTGGAGCAGGAAGAGCAGAGATTGAAGAAGCACGATGGCCATTGTGTCAGGACCCCGATCCTAAGCCACATCGATCTAGCATGTAACACATCATATTACTTTGCGGCCTCACGCACGGTTTTCCCACGGGTGCCACCTTACCTGGCCCTGGACTGTTTGCGCCTTTTGGCTCACGTATATGATAGTGTCGCTAGCATCCATATGACATTGAACCCGGGCCGACATGACTAGTGTGAACCCAAAGTGGCACTAACTTACAGGGACAGGCATACATGACCCAGCAATGAATGTGTCGGTCATCAGCGAGTGAATTCGGGTTGTAGCAACTGGGCTAGCAGGACTCCGGGAATCCCGGGCTGGAGATCCGATCGGGGTTTCGCTCACAGCCCCAAACGATGTGTGCAGGGTTCCCGAGACACCAAACGGGCACCCGGTACACCGGGCCACGGTGTATCTACCGGATTATAGCCCACCCCTAGGGTCAGCGCTACGCACGGCCTCCAACACATATCCTACAAACACCAGAAACTAGTTGCAACTCCTAGGCAGAGATCAAGGTGATTAATAAGTCGAGAGGGTCCATTGGTTTCGGGCCCAACGTGTGGTAGTAGCTGTTCATGGATCACAAACACAGAACTCAGTTCCTGAGGACGGTTTCAGTGAGACAACCCACCATGTACTCCTACATGGCCTCTCACCGCTACCTTTACCAAATCGTGTTCACACACTTAGCTCACACACAGTAGGACATATTCATCACCATTCCAATTCATCCCCGATGAATCAGACCTGACTCAACTCTAAGCAATAGCAGGCATGACAAAGAAGTATGAATGAGTAGGCACATTAGGGCTCAAACAACTCCTACTCATGCTAGTGGGTTTCATCTATTTATTGTTGCAATGACAGGTCATGCAAAGCAAAGGGGTTCAACTACCGCATCATGTAATAGTTGAATCGTTGTTGTCCTAATGTAGTAAACTAGAGGAGGAGCGAGAGAGTGGGATTGTATCGGAATGAACAAGGGAGTTTTTCTTGCCTAGCACTTCTGAAGATAGTATAGTTCTTCATCGGTGTCATCTATCTCATCGTCGGAACCACGTCTATCGAGAGGGGACAAATACCGACAAACAAGGAAGAACACAATCAATGCAATGCACAATATGATGCATGATTATGACATGTCAAAATGAGTGTGTTAGGCTAATGCAACTACAACCAGCTGGGTTTGAGTCATTTTGAACCAAAGGTTCAATCCCAAACTCAACTTATGAATTTAAGTAGTGCCTTATATTTTTTGCACTAAACAGTAAGGTTAATTTACCTAAACATGCGTGAAACCAGTACAAATGGATAGATTGGATTTTTCTGATCATTTTTCATATATGACTTATTTCATTTGGAGTTACGGTTGATTTTATATGATTTTTAGAAGTTTGTAACATTTTCTGAAATAAATAAACCATTTAAGATTTATTTAAATTCCAGAAAAGAATTACTGCGTCAGCATGACGTCACTGTGATGTCAGCGAGTCAACAAGGGCGGTCTAGGTCAAACCTGACCAGTGGGACGCATTGGTCAGTGACCCAACGTCAGTTAGTGCCACAGACAGGTGGGGTCGGGTCAACGGACACGTCAACACGGTCAAAGCTGACGCGTGGGGCCACTGTTGTTAATTAAAACTAAACAGGAAATAAACTGTGGTTAGTTAGGCAGTGCGGCCTAGCTGTCAGTGTCACTAGTGTTAATTAGCGGGGCTCTTAGCGGCTAATGACGTTCCCACATCAGCACGCCGGAGTTGAACACAGGCGAGCACACAAACGCGGCGGCGTCCCTCAGGAACGCGCTACAGGCGGCGGGTTCAAGGGCTGAGGGCACCAGGGCATAGCGCTTGCTCCGCCGCATCAAGGAGTAGCGGAGTTGGACGCGGGGGTCGCCGGAATCAACGCCGTCGACGAGGTTTGCGGCTGCCATGGTTTGGTTGGCGGCGGTTTCGTTGCTACGGAGTGCATATCGACTAGCTAATGGCATTCGCATGATGTACGCATGCTCACGAATCCGTTGGACACGGTGGTGTGACCAAAAGGTCGCCGGAATAGCACCGGCGACGAGCTCGGGCGGAGTCGAGCATCGGCCATGGTTGGGGATGAGGCTAGCGGGCACAAACGAGAGAGGGAGAAGAGGGGTCCAGAGCAGAATCTCACAGCGGGGTCGAGGAGTAGGTCAGCAGCTCAGGGGAGGCGTCGGAGCGAGCGGGGCGACAAGAGCGATCTCGGCGACCGAGAGGTTGAAGACGACGCAGAGACGGCGTTGCAGCGCGTCCCGGCCCGTGTGGCTCGGTGAAGATGACGAGGAAGACGCCGCGGAGCTCTTGAACATGTCAAGGGGGCGAGGGGAAGGCAGTGGCTGCGGCTATGGCGAACGGTGGCGACGGGCTCCGCTAGGGAAGAGAGCAGAGAGGGGAGGGGAGAGAGCTACGAGGAGGGGGAAGGTGCAGAGGGTCGAGGGGAGTGCGTGGCGCACTCAGGTGCTTCCAACGGCGAGTGGGCAAGCAGAAGGTGGCCGCACGGCGGTGCGCGTGCGTCGGGCACGCGCCCGTCCTCCTGGCAAGGAGGAAGACGACGGGAGGAGGTGGCCAGGCGGGCTGGGCCGCCAGCTGGGCTGCACAGGACCTGGGCCAGCCAGGTAAGGCCAGGTAACTCTCTCTCTCTCTCTCTCTCTCTCTCTCTCTCTCTCTCTCTTTTATTTGTTTCTATTTTCTATTTTTCCGTAACTTCAGGGCTTTAATCAAAATACTAAAACTAACTCAAAATCATGAAACTTCTCATGCCCACTATATGGAATATATCCAACAGGAAACATTTTGGTTTATGATTATTTGGAGATTTAAAATATTTTATAGCATTTAAACGTCCAAATGCAAATAACATATGATTTAAACCAGTGACCTTATGATGTCCTAGAAAATTGTGCACCATTTTTCAGAGGTTCTAGACCAAGGCAAAGATGATGAACATTTTAGAAGGGCATTACAGGTTCATTGTAAAGAATTTTAGTAAGCCCTAGTTGGTTTAAGTGGTGCTGGGGGTTTCTGTCATCCCCATTTCATCTTTCTGGGACAATTAAACATGATGCAACACTGGATGCTGGTAAGTGCATCTAGAGCCCCTTAGTGATATTGGTGTATTGAAGACTTATAGGTTAAGAGACTAATGAGTTTATGAGTGTACACAGGTCTGTAATTCTATGAGGAGTTTGATATTTACTGAGAAAGTCGACCCCTAAACTGAAGTTCTTCAACTGAAGACTTTGGATTTCTGAAGACTTTCTGAAGACTTTGAAAGTGAATAAATTGGTGTGACCTTGAAGACTTGGTATTCATTCGAGGAACATGAAGCCTGAAGACTTTTTTTCGTAGTTTCATTTTTTAATTCTTGAGTCATAGGAAACACCGTACTGTTAAAGGGGGTCGAGGAAATACTAAGTAAAAATTTCCAAGTGAGCTCAACTCAAAATACTACACCTACCAATCCCTTCGAGTGAAGCCATTGCAAAATCTCATACAGTTCAGTCATATTCTTCAGTGACAGAGACGAAGTTCTTCTGGTATCTGAGGAATTTTTTCTGACTGAGGAGTAAGGAATTCGCCAGTGCGGATTGCCTACAAAGTGAGGAACATGATAGCCCTGATGAATTTGATACTCAAATTCCGACCGTTGCTGTGCTATGCGCCAGCTGTCCCAAAATATCTACCCACCTAACGGTCATATCATTGAAGGGCATTTATGTCTTATCATGTCGGGCTGTTCCCTAGGCTATAAATAGCCGCCCCCTACAACCACTAGCTGGTTGGCTGCTCCAAGAGAAACTGACACTTGTCAATTGAGAGCATCCCATCCTCCGAGGACTTTGAGCGAAAATCATCAAGTGAGGAAAACCCAAAGCCAAACACCTACAAACCCAAAGTGATTGAGCATCACTGAAGAGATTGATCCTGCGTGGATCCGATGCTTGTTACCTTTGAAGACTGTGCTTCTTCCAGACGGTTAGGCGTCATGGTCTAGAGCATCCAACAGGAATTGTGGATCGCCGAGTGACCAAGTTTGTGAAGGTTCGGAAGTCACCTGAAGACTTACCATGAGTGATTGGACGAGGTCTGTGTGACCTTAGTTCAAGGAGAATACGGTGAGGACTGTGTGTCCGGGACTGTGTGTCCTTAGGTTTAAATACCTAGCCGCTCCAACCAGATGTACAACTGAGACAGTAGTTGGAACTGGTCTACCAAATCATTATCTTCACCAAGCCTACCGGTTCTATTTCCTCAACTCTTTCATGTCCTCATTACTGTGTTGAGTGCTTGTTCGTATCTGTGTTTGAAGACTTTGACTGAAGACTTTCTCAATTTCCTCAATTCAATTTCTTGAGTCTGTTTGTCTTCATCCTGTGTTATCTTGTGTTTACGCTTTCTGTACTCTGTGCGTGTCTTCATTTCATCATGATGACCATGCTTGTGTTCTGTTATGCTTACTCTTGAGTACTTATTCCGCTGCAAGTAGTTCTTCACTAAGGAATTTCCTCACCCGCAAATTCCTCAGTGAATAATTCATAAAAATCGCCTATTCACCCCCCTCTAGTCGATATAACGCTCTTTCAATTGGTATCAGAGCAAGGTGCTCCCTTGTTCTGTGTGATTTTGGTTTAACCTCCTGGACTTTTAGTTATGTCGACCGTAGGTATGATGAAGGTCTCTGCTGGGGGGTGTCCTACCTTCGATGGGACGGACTACCCCTACTTGAAGAATAAGATGCGAATGCATCTTGAGGCAATTGATAACGATCTCTGGTATGTTGTGGAAAATGTTGTTCCCTCTATCACACCTTCTCTGAATGCTGCTGATGTGAAGAGATTCAAGCATCTCTATTCTCAAGCGAAGAATATCATATGTGGCCATCTGAGCAAAGGATAGTATGGAAGAGTTAGTGCTTTGGAAACTGCTAAGCTTTTCTGGGATAGGCTGTCCAAAGTGAATGAAGGAGTCTCAACACAGCGTGACCCTCGAGTTGATGTTCTTCGCAATCTCTTCAACCGGTTCAAAAGACTCGACAATGAAAATGTTCAACAAACCTTCAATCGCCTCACTGACATCTCAAATGAGCTTCAAGCGCTTGGTGACACTGACATCACCGACCATGAGGTGGTGATGAAATTGCTGAGATCGCTTGATTCCTCATTTGATACTCTGGCATTGATGATACAAGAACGTGCTGATTACAAGTCACTTGATCCCGCTGATATCCTCGAGGCTAAATACTCATGAGTTCCAGCTTGCTTAAAAGAGAGATCTCTATGGTTCGAGCTATGGCAGATCATGTGCACTGAAGGCCAAGGCAGTTTCTGAGTCTGAAGATGAAGACTCTGGCAGCAGCCTTGGTGATCTTGAGGAACTGAGCCATGAACTAGCACTGCACGTGAAGAAATTCCAGAAGTCCTCAAGACATGGTCGCTTTGGAAAACCCTCAAGGAGCAATGATTCCTCATCCAGTGACTACAAGAAGAGGCTTTGTCACAAATGCAAGAAACCTGGACACTACATTCAAGATTGTCCTCAGTGGGAAAAGGAATCAAAGAAGAAGAAATACAAGGATTACAGTTATGATGATGCGAAGAAAAAGAAGAAATCCTCAAAGTCTTTAGCATCAAAATCCTCAAAGTCTTCATCTCACAAGAAGAGCAGCTCCAAGAAGGCTCGGGCATTCATTGGCAAGGAAATGGACTCTAAGGCTGAATCCAAAGAAAATGAGGAAGAGGAGGCGTCTAAGGAGTCCGAATCCGGTGTGGCGAGCCTAGCCCTTGCTACTGCATTCGTCAGCAAGTCTATCTTCAACACTGAAGAAAATGACCTCACCAACAAGGCTGATGAAGGCAATGATGACTACGCTCCCACCTATTGCTTCATGGTAAAGGGTGCCAAGGTACTCAAATATACCTCCTCTGAATCAAGTGAGAATAAATCTGATGAAAACCTCAAGCCCAGCTATTCTAAACTTGCTAAGATTGCTGTGAAACGACAAAGGGCTTTTGAAAAGGTTCATAACATGCTAGACAAAAGTGATGATATGTTGGGTGAAGAAATGGATCGCACTAAAACCTTAACTGAAAATCTTCAGAGACTTCAGACTAGGTTTGACAACCTTCAAGGTCATCATAACACTCTCTTATCTGATCATGAGAAGCTTTCTTATGAATTTCTTCAAAGAAAGCAAGATCTTGAGAAGCTAAGAGTGAGTTATGAAGATCTACAGAAGGAGCGCGATTCATTACTTCCTCAACAAATCAGCGCTGCTCAGGAAGAATTTGTTCCTCCATGTTTGAAATGCATTGAACGTGAATCTGCTAATTCTTCACCTGAATGTTCAAATGCTTCTAATGCTACAAATTCTTCACCTGCCTCTCCTATCACTAATTCCTCATCTGAGGACTTTGCTAGTATCACTCACGATGCAGGGCTGAAGGAATTGTACATGACAGGCATGTACAAAAGCCTCAATGGGCATCAGACTCTTTGTGATGTGCTTAAAAATCAGATCCTCAACAGGAACCCTAGCAAAGAGGGTATTTCTTTGAGTGGAAACTCAATGCTGATGGTACATATTGGAAGCTTGAGCATTACCCCAAAACCTCGTGGGTTGCTGCAAAGGGACCTCCAGTTGATCCATCTAATCTATCTGGCTTTACATGTGAATCTCCTCATTCTTCTGATGAGTCTTTTGACTCCAACTATAAACTGTTCAAAAATCAGAATGGTGAAGTATTTGCTAGATATGTTGGCACTAACTGCAGGAACGGTTCCCCTATGTAGAAAATCTGGGTTCCCAAAAGGTGCCTTGAAAGTCTTCAGGTGAATGTCCTCATGACACCACCTGTGAAGAATAGGAACCCCAGATCAAATTCTTCATATGGACCAAATTCTTCATATGGATCCAAGTCCTCATATGGACCAAATTCCTCACATGGATCAAATTCCTCAAAAGGATCAAAGTCCTCATATGATTATCAACGTGCTAACAACTCTGTTTCGCAGGGAAGAGCCAAGGGCTATGAATATGAGCATGATTATTCTAATCATTATGTTCATAAGTCCTCGAAGAATTTCTCTGCTTATTCATATGCTTACCCTAACTCCTCTTATGTGAAACGAAATTGATTGGATTCTATGCCACCTTTCTCGTATGGAGCTTGCAGAGTGATGAACTCTTTGCCACCCCTTCAGATGTGGGTGGTGAAGAAAAAGAACTAATCTCTTCTGCAGGGTTAGGTCTCCCGACGTGCGTGAACGTGTGAAGAATTTGCTGGAGACCTGAAAAGTGCCTGAAAGGACGCAGGCTAATCATGAAGAAATGAACTTTCATTTCTTATGTCCTCATACTGCTTTATCTATTCTATTACTTGATGAAATTGATCTGATGAATTCTGATGTCATATTCTTCATTGATGATGTATATGAAGTTCGTAAGCTGCACTAATTCATCTGCGGATGATCAACCAAAAGCCACTGAGTAGGTCCTCGATAGTGGATGTACAAATCACATGACTGGTGACAAGAATCTATTGATGGATCCTCCCTTATCACCATCGCATCTGAGGCATATCATCTTCGCTGACAATGGCAAAAGTCAGGTATTGGGTCTAGGTAAGGTTGCGATCACAAAGGATCGACACATGGACAAAGTCATGCTTGTCGAGTCCTTAGGATACAACCTCATGTCTATTTCAATGCTTTGTGATCTTGATATCATTGTTGTCTTTGGCAAGTATCGTTGTGTTGTGGTTATGGAAGCTGACAATTCCAAAGTCTTCGAAGGCTTTAGGAGAGGAGACTTGTATATTGTTGATTTCTCTACAGGACCGCAACCAGCCGTGTGCCTACTTGCAAAAGCTTCAGAAGGCTGGCTATGGCATCGACGACTTGGTCATGCAGGCATGAGGAATTTGCACACGCTTGCAAAGAAGAAGCATGTCATTGGCATTGAGAATGTCAAATTCCTCATGGACCACTTATGCGGAGCCTGTGAAGCTGGGAAGATGACAAAGGCTAAGCATCCAGCGAAGACTATCATGACCACTACTCGACCATTCGAATTGCTTCACATGGACCTCTTTGGTCCTAATCATTACTCAGCAGTCACAAATGATGCATCTCTCTATGGCTTTGTTATTGTTGATGATTACTCTCGTTACACTTGGGTACACATTTATACTTACAAACATGAAGTGCAGGAAGTCTTCAAACGATTTTCCTCGAGGGCTTCAACCAACTTTGGTGTGAAGATCAAGCACATCAGAAGTGACAATGGAACGGAGTTCAAGAATTCTGGTCTTGATGACTATCTTGACGAACTTGGTATTACTCATGAGTTATCTGCTCCTTATACTCCTCAGCAGAATGGCGTCGTGGAGCGCAAGAACAGGACTCTTGTTGAGATGGCTCGCACTATGCTTGATGTGTACAAGATGCCTCATCACTTCTGGATTGAGGCAATTTATACTGCGTGCCACATCATCAACAGAGTATATCTTCACAAATTCTTCAAGAAGACTGCCTATGAACTCCTCACTGAAAAGAAACCCAATGTGAGTTATTTCAAAGTCTTCGGTGCTAATTGTTGGATTAGAGATCCTCATCACAACACAAAATTTGCACCAAAAGCACATGAAGGTTTTATGCTTGGTTACAGAAAGGACTCGCACACCTAAAAAGTCTTCAACAACGTTCTTCACAAGGTTGTTGAAACTGTAGATGTGTGGTTCGATGAAACTAATGGCTCGCAAAGAGAGCACCTACCCTCTGTGATAGATGAAACAGCACCTGAGGAATCTATCAAGTTCAAGGCTACTGAGGATGTCATTCCTACCAAGAATCTGCTGAAGAATTCATTCCAGAGCATGACGAACATCAAGCTAATGCACCTGAAGAAAATACTGAAGAAAATGGTGCTGAAGAAAATGCTGATCAAATTCCTCAACAACAACCAGCTCATCCTCGCGTTGCAAAAGAAGTCCAAGTTGAAAAGATCATTGATGACATTGAAGCACCAGGTCCTCTCACACGCTCAAAAGCTTCACATTTATCTAACTTTTGTGGGCACTATGCTTTTGTCTCTATCATAGAGCCCACTAAGGTAGATGAAGCATTTCTGGAGCCTGAGTGGATTCAGGCCATGCAAGAAGAATTACATCAGTTCGAGCTCAACAACGTCTGGGAACTGGTGAAACGTCTAGATCCTCGCAAGCACAATATCATTGGCACAAAGTGGATCTACCGCAACAAGCAAGATGAAAATGGCCTTGTGGTGAGGAATAAGGCATGGCTTGTAGCTCAAGGCTACACACAGGTTGAAGGAATTGATTTCAATGGAACTTTTGCACCTGTTGCTAGACTTGAGGCTATTCGCATATTACTTGCTTACCATAATGGTATCACTTTATATCAAATGGATGTGAAAAGTGCATTCCTCAATGGTAAGCTTGAGCAAGAAGTATATGTTGCTCAACCCCCAGGTTTTGAAGATCCAAAGCATCCCGACAAAGTCTTCAGACTCAATAAGGCCCTCTATGGCCTCAAGCAGGCCCCTCGGGCGTCGTATGATACTTTGAAGGAATTCCTCATGAAGAAAGGCTTCAAACCCGGTTCACTCGACCCTACTCTTTGCACTAAATCTTATGATGGTGAACTGTTTGTGTGCCAAATATATGTTGATGATATTATCTTTGGCTGTACTGACCAACGTTATAGTGATGAATTTGCCTATATGATGAATGAAGAATATCAAATGTCTATGATGGGAGAATTGAAATTCTACTTAGGTCTTCAAATTCGTCAACAGCGCAATGGCATATTCATATCTCAGGAGAAATACCTCAAGGATGTACTGAGGAAATTCGGCATGCAAGATTGCAAAGGCGTCAAAATTCCTATGCCCACAAATGGCCAACTGTGCACTGATGAAAATGGTATTGACTTCGATCATAAGGTATACTGCTCCATGATTGGTTCTTTATTGTACTTATGTGCATCTAGGCCATATATAATGCTTAGTGTTTGTATGTGTGCTCGATTTCAAGCTACACCGAAGGAATCACACCATAAGGCTGTGAAGCATATTCTTTGATATCTAGCTCACACACCAACACTTGGATTATGGTACCCCAAGGGCTTGGCTTTTGATCTCATTGGATATTCTGACTCTGACTATGCTGGTGATCGTGTGGACCGCAAGTCAATATATGGTACATGTCATTTCCTCGGATGATCTTTGGTCTGTTGGTCCTCGAAGAAACAAAACTGCGTATCACTGTCTACTGCTGAAGCTGAGTACATTGCTGCTGGTTCTTGCTGTGCTCAATTGCTATGGATGAAGCAAACTCTCAAGGACTACGGCGTCAATGTGAAGAATGTGCCTCTCTTCTGTGACAATGAGAGTGCCATCAAGATTGCTCACAACCCAGTTCAGCACTCGAAGATAAAGCACATTTAGATTCGTCATCATTTTCTTCGCGATCATGTGTTGAAGGGCGACATTTCTATTGAGCATGTAAAGAGTGAAGAATAACTAGCCGATATCTTCACAAAGCCCTTGGATGAGAAGAGATTTAGCAAGTTGCGGTGTGAGCTAAATATCTTAGAATCTTCGAATGTTCTTTGAAAAGGACACTCATCCTAACACTTATGCAAAATTGATGACTTAGATATCCAACACATGAAGAAACGGTTTTCTTCAATCAATGAAGAATAACACTCCAAGTGTGAAGAAATTAACGAAGAATTTGATTCTCAGAGCCCTACGACAATTGTACGCGGTGTCTGAAATCATCATTCTTATACGGTGGGCCACGCCACCACCAAAGTTGAAAATCTTCAATTTGAGTTTTTCCTCAGTTTTGAAATTCCTCAGTTGTTTATTTTTCTTCAACTTTGCATTGTCTTCACAGTTTCCGTCGTTTTTCTTCATTGGCTATATATATATATATATATATATATATATATATATATATATATATATATATATATATATATATATATATATGACTTTATGTCCTCTACAACACTCACTTATGGCTAATTCTTCAAGTTGCTTTTTCTGCTAAGTGAATGTGACCGGACCCTTCCCCCTCTATGATAAACTCAACCCAATCTATTCACAAATTCTTCATGTGCGTTCTATTTGGAACTCGTTCAAAATCTTCACTGTGTCCTTGTCAGCTGAAGAATTTGCGAAAGGAACGTTAAAACTTATCTTATCCAAATTTTCGGCTTTGCCGCTCAAACCGTTCCGCATCCGACGAAATACTTATCTATTCACCCACGATCGCACACGATCTCCACTTCTCAGTACGTGGGTGACACATGTCAAGCGAATGAGAAGGGTCAGGGGCACGTTCGTCCAATTTCTTCAGGCGAACAATTTTTCACCGTGACTATAAATACCCCCTTCCCCTTCCTCACTTCCTTTACTCCGCTCGACCTCTCTCTAGCTCGAGCTTCTCAAACCCTAGCGCCGCCGCTACTTCATCGTCGCCGGTGAGGAAGAGCTTCACTGCCTCGACCTCGTCGCCGTCATACTCGCGCCGGCCCCGGAAATCTTCACTCCGCCGCCGCGGTAGCCGTCTTCCTCCGCCGAGTTAGGGCGTGGAAGATCTGCATTGACGAACTTCACATCTCCACATCCCAGTTCGTCGTGTTCTTCATCCAGGGTAATTAAAAGTTACTTTTACACCCCTTTTTGATTCAAGTGATTTCTACAAAATCTTCAAAGGTGTTTATTCTTCAAATTCTTCACACTCTGAACACCTCACATGTCATCTATTCTTGATTCATTTCTCTAACCCTTAATTACTCTTCAAGATTCCTCAATTGTGCGGATTTCTAATCTGTACAACTCTAGAACCTAAGACTAAGAATGCTTAGTGAAATTCTTCAAGACTCGTCTGGTCAAATTCCTCGAACTTGTTCTTTTTGTAAAACCTTCTGAGAACGCATATGACCTCTCCCAATTTCTCGCAACTATACTCTGTTCACAGGTACTCATGTCCGCTGCTGAATCGCTAGGTTCTCATCAACTTAACTCATTTGCAGCGTTCCTCGAAGAAAAGTTGCATACGTCTTTAGAGAATTCAATTATTCAAATTCCTCAACTGAAGGAAAGAGGCCTGAGGTCAACACTGCATTTGAAATCCCTGAGGACATCTATGTTGGGTACTGCACACCCCTTGAGGAAGATAAAAGTCAGCGCAAGGTGCACATTCAGAACATAGAGAGGAGATGGGCAAAAGAATGGAGGGAGCACAGGTATGTAACTCCCAAATACATGAAGAAATTCGCACTCAATCCTCCATGCCCAAGACCTCCATTGGCACCTGGCCAAGAAGCAGATCCCACCAGCCTCAAGCGCGGTGAGGATTATCCTGATGAATGGGCCAAGCGCCAGGCCAAGCTGGCTAGACAAGCCAGAGAAGCAGTGAGGAAATTCAACGAGGACTCTGCTGCTGCTGCTGCCGCTGAGGCCTCTGTCAAGCCGAAGAAATCCATGGTAAAGAAGCCTGCGCTCAAGCCAAGTGCTTCACCTTCAATGCCCTCAAGGCCTAGTTCCTCAGCAATGCCCTCACGGCCAGAATCCTCAAAGCCCTCACGGCCAACTCCTCATGCTCCTCCCGCTCCTAAGTCCTCAGCTCCTCCTCCAAAGTCCTCAGCTGCTCCGGCCAAGTCCTCAGCACCTGTGCATCTTGCCATGTGCCAAAGGACTACATGCATCTCCATTGCCTCAAGAGCTTATGCTAGTTCCTCAGATGCACCAAATTCTTCAACATGACCCTCTCTGCTGAAGACAAAGACCACTGCTGGATGAGGTTCCAGCCCAAGTCCTCACAAGAAGCAGGTCGCCTTCCAAGTGCCGTCTGAAGAAGACGAAGCTGATGATGATGAACTTGCTGAAATCATCAGAGATAGGCAAGTCAGGGCCGCTAGAGCCAAGGGCACAAATCTGCCTCTGCTTTTGGATCCAAAGTTGATCCTCGACTACATTGATCTCTGGCACAAGGACCCAAATACTCCTATGCCTGATTTCAAGCTGACTGCAGGCCAAAGTCATATGCTGACTGCCTTCATCCAAGAAGAGAAATGGAAATTTGAGAAGGCCAGGCAGATCAAGAAAGCGCAGTACAGGAAGGAGAAATTCCTGAAGAACAACGTTATCTCTATGACGACTGACGAACTTGTGAAGATCCAGTCTGAAATCAAAGTCCTCAACGATGATTTCAATGCTTACCATGCTGATTGGCAAGGAGCCAAGGTCAGGTTTGTAAAACTGACTGAGAAATTCATGTCAAAGGTTGCAGCTCCATTGCAACCAGAAATTCCTTAGGCTGAAGCATCTGCTCAGCCGACTGAAGAACATGCGAGCACCACTGATGACATTCAGGTTGCTGAAGAAAATGTGAGTTCCAGGGCTGATGACTGCATTCCAGCCGCTGATGAAATTGCCAGGGCATCCACTAGTGGTGCGCCTGAAGAAAATGAAGAGGTCAGGGCAACTCCATCAGTTGTGCCTGAAGAAAATCAACCACATTCCTCTGCTCCTCATGCGCCTACCCCAACTTCAATCCTTCCAGCTGCTTTAGATGTGAAGAAGACCAAGGCTGCAGAGAATGCAGTGGTGAAGAAAAGGAAGGCATCAGCTTCTTCAGATCTTCAGCGCCGAAGAAGATGAAGTCTATGACCAGCTCATTTGCAAACCTAATTGATGTCGTTCCTCTCACTACGTTACCATCAAAGGCGCTAGTTCCTTTTGATGAAGATTATGTGATCCCTAGCGGATCTGATGAAGAAAATCCTTCTACTGCTTCGTCAGAGCAGATGGATGAAGAAATTGAAGTGGATGACATTTCTTCAACACCAGCTGTTTCCTCGCCTATGCCTCAGTTTACTGCTGAAGAGGCCGGCGTTGAAGAAATGGAAGATGAAGATGTGGACATTGGCTGTACCACACCTGTGGTCAATGATGACTTTTGGGAAAGTCAGCACCCCAACTCTCCACTCTTCACACCATTGCAACAAATTCCTCAGTCCCCAGCAACTACAGTTCAAATGGGATCTGATGAACCACATGCCACACCGTCTGTCCATGAAGAAATTCCAGCCACTAGTGCTGAAGAAAATGAAAATGAAGAATTGAAGACCCAGGCTGTCACTAGAGTAGAAGCTGAAATTCCTCAGCCTGAAGAACCTGAGATTGCGATTCCTGAGGTGATAATGCAATTGACTGACACTCCTCAGCCCAAGCCAAAGGATCCATTCTCAAAGAAGCAGAAATTCAAGGCTGATGATTTCTTCGGTGAGCATGTGTTCTTCACTGACTACAATCCTTATGATTCTGCTCGTCTTAGAAGGAAGCGCTTCTGGACCGCCAGCCAGGCCAACTTCTATTCTTCACTACTTTTCAACAAGGACAAAGTCTTTGACCACGAGCATATTCCTCATGTGGACATGGAATCACTGCCATGCTTCACACCTATCCTCAGTGTGCTTCATGGCACAGGACTCCTCAACTTTTGCACAGACATAGTTGATGGGAATGAAGAACTCATTCTTCAATTTTATGCAACTCTGCACATCATAGGAGATCCTGACGATGTAAACTCCTGGGTTTTGCACTGGATGACCGAGAACACTCACTATAAGGCACCGACGTCTAAATTGCTTCACGCCCTGCCCATCAGTCCTCCACCTGAAGGAGCTCGTCGCATGTACCAAGAGCCCGAGCTTACGGATCACTATATGGAAGTGCTTATGAAGCCATTGAAACCTGGTCAAGCCTCAAGGACAAAATTCCTCGTGAAGGAATTGTAGTATGTACCAAGGACAGTCTATCGCATTCTGACGAAGACTATGAGTCCAATCAAAGGCCACGACTCATCTGATGAGGAAGTTTTTGGCATCATGAAGAATCTAGTTTTCAACATCATTCATGGCATTCCTATCAATTATCACGATTTCTTCATGAGGACTCTAGCAAATGTTGCACTTTCACCGTTTGAGCTGAAGCCTTATGCACCCTGGATCATGAGATTCCTCAGGACAAGGTCTTCACTCAACTACAAAGCTGATTTTCAGAATCAACTCAGCTACTTGCCCCCGATTGAAGTCCTCAAGCGGACCTATTCCTCAGCTGACGAAAAGGGCAAGGCACCAGCTGTTATTGATGAAGGTATTCGTCCATTGGATGGTCAGTTTCGCAAGGCTGCATCTTATTCCAGCAATGATGACTCTGCCACTCATGATTCTGCTGCCCATGCCTCCAAGTCAAATCCTCAAGCCACTTCTCCTCGTGTGGTGACTGACTGTGAACTTCTGCTAAGTCTTCACCATAAGGTGGATCGAAACCATAAATGGGTTAAGCGTCAGTTTGGTTCAATTCTTCACAACATGACTGCTACACACAATGCAGTGAAGAAAAACCATTACTACCTCCATGAAGTCTTCGATCGCACCTGGGCTATTTTGTCAAATGTATATGGTGAAGAAGATCTGAAGAACATGGGTCTCAAGGAGGACTTTGACTGGTCTGCACCTCCACCAAAGAAATACAAGAAGGTCAAGGTTCCTTCCTTGGTGGCCAGCTCCTATTCTTCATCGCGCGACACCGATGAGCATGAAGACTTGGACGACACTGCAGCAGGCCCTACTATGATAAACGACCCCAACAACGCTGGTGCTCCTTCATCAACTTGATATTCTTCAGGGGTGTTAGTCCTCATTTTCGATCCTTTTGGTCATTCGATGACACAGGGGAGAAATTTGTTGAGTTAGTCTTCAAGCGGGTCTATCTTATATGGGCGTTTTTTTGCTAAGTTACAAGTCTCGTTCTTCTGATGACTTTGCTGGATCGAGTTGTAAACATAAACTCTATGGTGGCCTGATACTTTTGCTGTGTTTTTCTGCATGCTTATTCCTTGCTAATGTTAATGCACGCATGTTGAATTACATCAGTCACCATATTTCGTCAAGCATTTCAAATTCTTCATATTATATGTCAAATGCGTGTATGAATTACAAGATATAGGGGGAGATCTCCATGATTCAACTCTTCAAGTGTGCATTGCTTCAAAAGCAAATTCCTCACTATGCACATCTTCAGGGGGAGTTCTTCTATATCTTGGAATCAAATTCCTCAATATCAGTATTTACACTTCATATGTTTATCCCCGTAGAAAACTTAACCTATATTGTCATCAATCACCAAAAAGGGGGGAGACTGTAAGTGCATCTAGTGCCCCTTAGTGATTTTGGTGTATTGAAGACTTATAGGTTAAGAGACTAATGAGTTTATGAGTGTACACAGGTCTATAAGTCTATGAGGAGTTTGATATTTATAGAGAAAGTCGACCCCTAAAAATGAAGTTCTTCGACTGAAGACTTTGGATTTCTGAAGACTTTGAAAGTGAAGAAATTGGTGTGACCTTGAAGACTTGGTATTCATTCGAGGAACATGAAGCCTGAAGACTTTTGTTTTCCTAGTTTCATTTTCTCTTTCTTGAGTCATAGGAAACACCGTACTGTTATAGGGGGTCGAGGAAATACTAAGGAAAAATTTCCATGTGATGCTCAACTCAAAATACTACACCTACCAATCCCTTCGAGTGAAGCCATTGGAAATCTCATACAGTTCAGTCATATTCTTCAGTGACAGAGACGAAGTTCTTCTGGTCTCTGAGGAATTTGTTCTGACTGAGGAGTTAGGAATTCGCCAGTGCGGATTGCCTACACAGTGAGGAACATGATAGCCCTGAGGAATTTGATACTCAAATTTCCGACCGTTGATGTGCTATGCACCAGCTGTCCCAAAATATCTACCCACCTAACGGTCATATCATTGAAGGGCATTTATGTCTTATCATGTCGGGCTGCTCCCTAGGTTATAAATAGCCGCCCCCTACAACCACTAGCTGGTTGGCTGCTCCGAGAGAAACTGACACTTGTCAATTGAGAGCATCCCATCCTCCGAGGACTTTGAGCGAAAATCATCAAGTGAGGAAAAGCCAAACCCAAACACCTACAAACCCAAAGTGATTGAGAATCACTAAAGAGATTGATCCTGCGTGGATCCGATGCTTGTTACCTTTGAAGACTGTGCTTCTTCCAGACGGTTAGGCGTCCTGGTCTAGAGCATCCAAGAGGAATTGTGGATCGCCGAGTGACCGAGTTTGTGAAGGTTTGGAAGTCACCTGGAGACATACCACGAGTGATTGGATGAGGTCTGTGTGACCTTAATTCAAGGAGAATACGGTGAGGACTGTGTGTCCGGGACTGTGTGTCCTCAGGTTTAAATACCTAGCCACTCCAACCAGATGTACAACTGAGACAGCAGTTGGAACTGGTCTACCAAATCATTGTCCTCACCAAGCCAACCGGTTCTATTTCCTCAACTCTTTCATTTCCTCATTACTGTGTTGAGTGCTTGTTCGTATCTGTGTTTGAAGACTTTGACTGTAGATTTTATCAATTTCCTCAGTTCAATTTCTTCAGTCTGTTTGTCTTCATCCTGTGTTTTCCTGTGTTTACGCTTTCTGTACTCTGTGCGTGTCTTCATTTCATCATGATGACCATGCTTGTGTTCTGTTATGCTTACTCTTGAGTACTTATTCCGCTGCAAGTAGTTCTTCGCTAAGGAATTTCCTCACCCGCAAATTCCTCAGTGAAGAATTCATAAAAATCGCCTATTCACCCCCCTCTAGTCGATATAACGCACTTTCAATGCTAGCACTAGGCAGACAAGAACTAGGGATGTGACACGTTGGATGGACATCCAATAGTCACTGCTTGTGCGTTAACCTTTTTTTTGAGGAAAGCCTCAAATCTGTGCAAAGCAGCATACAACCCATCTGCCATTATTTGTAATAATTTACAGCCCATTTGCTAATTCTTAAGGTTCTTTTTTGGAGCCCATATTCTTTTTGTTAGCATTACAGCCCATATTGTGGCCACGGTTAAAAAATTGTACGAAATTTTGCATATTTCGGTGCGGTCCGAACTGTTTTTAATCCCGAAATTTCGAGTCACATTCAAACTGATTTTAAAAATAAATTTATATCAATATAAAATCCAACAAATTGTCCACGCATAAAAATCAATGCAATTTAAAATCTCGAAATGAAAAAAAAATTGAAACTAATTGCCGGTTTGATGTGTTTTAAAAATGTACAACCCATTTCTCATTACTGATAGGCCATTTTCTCGGCCAGCTAAATGAAGCTCTCCTCATCTTGAAAGATTTGCAGCCTAACAGGCCTGACAAAGCGACTTACTTGGCAAATTACAAAAAAACTAGGCTAGCCATTTTCAGAAAGAAAAAAAACAACTGGGCTGGTCTGTGGTAAACATAAAAGAGAAGGCTGTCTAGACAGGCCAGAGTGCCCCGCACAGCCCAGTTGACACCCTGCTTCCGTCTCACAAACACATTAGATAAATGCCACTCCAATTATGGCAATTCATAAAACTGCCACTGCAATTTCCAAACTTTGAAAAATGCCACTGCATTTTTTGCAAACTTTGGAAAACGCCACTGCAATTTGCAAACTTTGAAAAGCGCCACTCCAGACTTCAAAAAATGCCACTGGAAATGGCATGAAATGGCATTTTTCAAAGTTTGGAAACTGCAGTGGCATTTCTCGGAAACACTAGATCTGGAGTGGCATTTATCAAATTAACCCAAAACAAAAATAACTGGGCGAGCTGTTGGATCCCTATGTCAGCCGCTTGTTTGCAATTCTCGTTTATTGACTACGTTGACAATGGCATGGGACCTACATGTCAGAAATCCATTAGGAGGAGCCATTTTTTTGGCTTGAAATAAGGAGGCACTTGCTTGCGTACTGCCATGACCTTGGCGGGTCACTGCTGTCATCCTCTCCACGTACAATCATCTCCTGATTGTGTACGCGTCAACTTGCTAGGCCCACAAGTCAGCCTCTAAACCCGTGGAGGACAAATACAACCCATTTAAAAAAATAACAGCCCATTCCATATGTTCAAACGGAAAGTTCAACATTCAGAGCAAAGTAAGAGGTCTGATCCACATATAGAGAACTGAACTTCCATGTTGAGAACCATCATAGCCAAGTTAACTATCTACTCCCACTAATACTCTAGTAGCATACAAGTACTAACTTACTCTTAGCTAACTAGACAATGTCGGCCGCCATCTGCGGTACATGCTAAACGCCAGCACCGGCATCGTCCGCCTCGCCTCGGACTTGCCAGAGGTGCGATAGGGCGCGGTGCTCGCGCGTGTTGGCCCTTTCCATGCCGGCGTGGTCCACCAAAGCTTCGTCTTCTAAGCGGGAAACCCACTTGACGAGCTGGTAGTAAAAATCAGCGTCGTGAACGCGTTCGTGCCCGACAGCCTCCAGGGCTATTTGCTGGGCGCCGGCCTCCACGTAGTTGGCACAATTGCGGGTGCTCTGCTCGCGACTCAGAGCGTCGGTGCGCTGCTGCTCCATGTCCAGCTGGCGGCGCAAATCGGCGATACACTGCTCCTCCGCCAAGCGGTCGCGCTCCAACAACTCCTGCTCTTCCGCCAGGCGTTCGCGCTCCAACAAGTCCTTGATCTCCGCATTGCCATCTAAAGACTGATAGAATTCCTCCTCCCTCCATGTGCCTTCCGGTAAAAAACCGAACACTTGTTCCGGCGGTGACCGCCTCCGGTGTCGCCTATCGCGGATGGGCGGGGGCATGGTGGACGTGGCGAGAGCGAGGATAAGTGGCGAGCGACGTCGGGCCGATGGGGGCTTATGAGGCTAGGGCGAGTTGGGTGATGGTGCCACCGGAGAAGCCCGGGAAACAATAATTATAGGCGGAAGGTAGGCGAACTAGCGTGTCGCGGGAAACGCGATGTTCATCACGGTCATCGGAATTCAATGCATAAGCAGGCATGGCTTAGCACGCCAGCTTGCCGTGGAAAACTAGAAAAACTGAGATTATGACTGTGTCATCCCGTCCCGTCAGTGGTGCGTCCCGTCCGTGCTGGGTCGCACGCCGGCATGACGGTCAAACGAGTGCACTCAAATCATCCAGATGAGGTACTCCCTCCTTGTAAAAAATGATTCCACCACTCATCATCTACCTTGGTTGGTTAGATTTTTGAATTAAGCCCTGCAAACCAGAAAGGAGGTAGTACGTGCGTGATCCGCTATTTATTCGTGTAGGATCGAGTAGGTCATTTTTGAATTGAGCCCTGCAAACCGGAAAGGAGGTAGTACGTGCGTGATCCGCTATTTATCCGTGTAGGATCGAGTAGGTCGGATAGTGTACGTGTAGGATCGAGTAGGTCGGATAGTCTACGTGTACGATCGCATTAGCTGATGAATGTTTGCTGGGAGATAAGGCATTTGCGAACATTTTTGCTGGCAGTTTCTTCGGATTCACATGGCATTTTCTGCAGAGCTTCTTGTCAGTTTCTTTAGAGGTAGGCCTTTTTATTCAAAAAACTATCACTTCGGATCTTGTGTCGGAACTAAAACTGCCAGGAGCGCATCAGTAGGCTAGCTAGTGATCGATCAGTAACTTGTAAACACTGAGCGAACAGAAATAAGGAACTGTTAGTAACTTGTAAACACTCAGAACACAGAAATAAGGATCATGTTGTGCACAGCAGTAAGACCCGATCCGTTCAAAATATTCACACGAGACTCACAGGCCTGGCATTGTAATATGCTCACATTAGTAGCCCAAATTTAAAACCAACTAGTACGATTCCCATACATAAGATCAACATGTTAATGTAGCTCAATGATTCACAGATCATATATAAATATGTAGCGCCAAAAGCAAAGATCTAGAAAAAACATCTGTTCTTCCTACTAACATGGATGCTTCTCTTGGCCAACATTCAGTACAGACTAAAAGACAAATTTGTTTGTGAAGTCTACAATTCCTCTTGCAAACGTAAGTGGTTTCACCAACAGCTGGAACCATGAGAATGAACCACACATGATGGAGGAACATCCAATGCAATATGATTTGGTATTCTCTCGATCACACGGCGAGACTATTTTCGGAATACAAACTTTAACTTAGGCAAAATAATGCCCATTGTATAATAACACCAAAGCAATGAAGCACCTAGTGTTGGCCAATAAATAGTACAATACTACTTTTCTGCAGTCCATGAAGTGACTATCCAATCTTTCTATGTCTATTTTCAAATGGCACTGCATGCAGTGACTATACTATTCTCTTGTGTAGTTCAACCAAAATTGCGGTCACTTTGTGTGTTTGCCAAATAGCAACGGGCTGACATCTCTGTCTGCAATAATATCAAACAGCTAGTAAACATATACCCCACCTTGTATTTTTGCTTTAAACAGACTCTTCCGCTTAGCATATGTCATGTTTTGCACTGGACAATTTGATACAGTCATGTTTTGCCATGGACAATTTCATACTGAATTGATTTGCTGGTTCAGAGCAGAAATATAGTGCCTATTCTTCATCAAACCAAGGATATCCATGTTCGCAGTGATGGAAGAGGTGAAATTGACACAACCGAAATTGAGCATCCAATCATTGAATCCTGTCCTGCACCTCCAATGTAGGTCCACCCTGCCAATAAATTCACATGAAAACCACTAGTATTACTATCTAATGATAGTACAAAAAGAGTAGCAAGATAGTAGCAAACCATGTACCTTCGTAATGAAAAGCTCATAGTGCCACCAATTGGATATAAAGGTTTGGAAGAAAACATGCTCCTAATGTTGAACCAGTTGGACTTTTTGTACAGTTCCACTAAAATCGAGCATCCCTATTTGCATAGATATTGAAAGTGTGATTACTATAAAAGTGGCACTAGTTGAAGCATATACTCACAAATATAAGCATTCCAATTTCTTAATGGGAAAAGGTAGCAAGACTGTTTCTAACCACCTGTTTGAAAGAATAAATAAGGCAACATCGGCTGATGTCAGAAAGGCATATATAGTTCTTTCTGAAAAATGATCGATTCCTGACACTTCCTCTTCTTTTAAGCATATTTTTTGCAGTTCAACTAAAATAAAATGCCATCACCGCCTTGACAATTCAGTAACACTGTACAAAAGGAAATGACTTAACATTACATCATGATGTCAGGTATGTAGTCAACAGGCATTAGAGACAAACATACAGACCTCCTCCAATAACATAATGAACATTAATTTTAACAAAGGTGTGACTAGCTTTACCGGGATAATTTGAGTGAACTCTACACCCTCTATTCCTTAATATAAGACGTTTTCGCAGTTCAATTTAAAGTATCCAAAGTCTAGTATTTAGAAAAACAGGTAATAGTTTTCTTGAGCCCATATCTGGGAAAGCTTGCCACACTTTATATATGTCCATACGCTAATGCAACACCATTCGAATAGTACAATATACACTAATCCAGTGGCTAGTGCAATAGTAGGGTAGTTATTTTATTACAGGGTACAGTACAATGGTTTTACTGAACAGATTTCCATAAGCTCTAGCACTGGAAGATTTCTATAAGAATTAACAATACAAAATGTAAAGGTAACAAGTTTCAGCATTGGTATACTAGCTGTGCAAGAGCATTAAACCAAATACAAAAGTCTGAAGGTAACTAGCATTATTAACTAATGACAGTATTAAAAAATTGCAAACCATGTACCTTCAAGGTAAATATCCTTTTGAACTCGAGTGGACATGAAAAATTGCTATCCCAATCTTGAAAATCGATCAAACATAAAAACTTGATCGAACGAATCAATACAATAGCCAAAGGAGGAGGTGTCCACTCTTGACCTTTCCTCTTGTCTTCATAATTTTTTGTGCAGTTTAACCAAAATAAAATGACATCAGCGCCTTGGCATTTTGGTGACACTGTACAAAAAAATTGACTTATCTCATGAAAGTGAGGTATGTAATCTATAAGCATTAACAGTGCAAAAATCTGAAGGTAGTAACAAGTTTCATCGTTGGTATACTGGCTGTGCAACAACATTAGAATGCCTTAGCTGAAAAATCTTTAATACATCCACAATCAACAGCTAACCCTGAAATAATCTAGAGACATTAAATGGCAATGATTAAATTTATCGGTGGCATTAGACTGAGTGCGGCATTAGTTAAATGTGGCATCACTTTAGCAGTAGCATTGGTTGACTTTACCGCTGGCGTTATACTAACAACAAAAAAGTGGCGATAAGAGCATGGGAGACCCATTCGGACAGTGGGCGCACCAGTACGATGCACCTCCACGGACGCATCGAGTGGTGAGGGAGGTATGGTTGCCAGAGCAACAAATATCCAGGCAGCATATGTGGATTACGTCCCATTTTTGTTCTCTTTAGCCACCTTTTTCCTGTGTGAGGACAACAAGCCGATCGACCTGGTCATTCTCTATTGCGTTGTCATGCGTTTCTACCCTTCTTCAACCAAGAGACACGAGACTCGTTCCTTAGCTACTAATTTTCCACTTTTCAACCTAGATGTGGGTTCGATGCCTACTTTCTTGGACAGTACAGTCTCCCTTCCTTTCCTTATTCAACCCAGACATGGATTAGTCTGCATGAAGTAGGGTTTCCTTTAATAGTGCAGATTAAGGTTTTCGTCTGCGTGACCAGCAGAGCAGAGGATAGGAAATTGGGAAGATGGTGGAGTGGAAAAAGATCCACATGCAGCGACGTGGCAGATGGGGCAATAGAAAAAGGGTATGGTTCGAAAAGAGGTAGCATACCTGAGGGTCAGTGGGAAGTGGCTTCGCTCGTGGTCGTCCTCCTCCGCACGCACTACGGCAGCGAGCTTGGGGACGGAGGCCATCCCGCGCGGCAGCTAGGTCTCAGAGGACGGCCTTGTCGTCAGTGCGTGACCTCGCGACGAGTGCGTCAATGCTGCACGTCCTTTTCTTCCCCGGCGGATCGGTGACCACCGGTGAGGAGGGAGAGAGAGGTCGTCTTTTTTAGATCTGGAGAGAGCGTGATAGTGTGAGAAGCAAGTGGGAAGCCCTTAGCAAGAAAGCTCTGAAACTCCGGCCTATATATCTTTTTTATACTACTAGTACCAGAGGTGGAGTAGTGGTAGAGTAGTTTATATTTTCTCTGCAAACAGTACCAGTTAGTCATGATGACCACAGGAGCTATCCACTCAGATTGCATGTTAAAAAAATAAAGGTCGATAACTAATGCGGCACCTCGGGCCAACGCGGCCAGATCACATTTTGCACGAGAAATTACACACCATGTTTCGTTGACATGTGGTCCCATTCCAATATGTCAGTGAGACGATGGCGAGTCCTTTTTTACAATTTTTGAAACGACGTGTAGGCCGGGGCGCCTCTTCGTGTACCGTGGCAAACTGGCAACCGTCCATCGACTCTTCGCCTTTCCCTCTCGATTTGAAACTATTGTCGCACGCTCTTCCTCCCTCCTCCATTTGCCTTCACCCTTCCTTCTGCCATTGTTCGATTGTCTTCTCCATGGAGGGAACAAGCTGGAAACGACCCCGTTATTCTTGCCCTGATCTGAAAGATGACGTGGTGGGGGAACTCATTGATCGGTGCGACGTCATCACCTTGGCTAGCATGGCAGGTTCGTTCAAGACCATTCTCGACTCAACTAATAACATCATTACAAGGAACCCAAGGGTCAAGGAGCGGTTTGATCTCACTTATCTTCTTCGCTATAAGCCTGTTCGCATGGGCGCGGATGACGGAGGCCTCGCCTTGTGCAAGTTGATGCCGCTTTATAATGATACGTGTGATGTCAAGATGCCATCGCTTAAGGGTAAGGCCTGGGCTGGCGCAAATGGAGATTGGGTTGTTTATATTGGGTACAATTGCGATTGGGAACTTGTGAATGTGTACACTTGTCAGCGGATTCCACTTCCAAAAATCTCAGAGTGCCCTGAGGTTGAGCACACAGATGATCTACGTACGTTCAAATACGATCATGGTGGCTGTCGTCTACGGAAGATACCAATTTGTCGAGTTCCCAACCGCTCTTGGAATTACAAAAACTATGAAGTTGTTGCTATCTGCGACAAGCTTGTTGCCGTTCTTCGTGGTTCGACTGGATGGATATTGGTCAAAAATCAGTTTCTACATGGATGTGTACTGTGATGCAATTCAATACGAGGGTCTTGTGTTTGCTGCCACCACTCATGGCAATGTTTTTGCATGGGATCCTCTTAGTTTTGGTACGTTTGTCTTCCACCTTAATTATAATTGGTTCATCCACATGCATGCGACTTAGCAAGTTTCCCTTCTCTACTAATTAACCTTATTCTTGTGTTTCCAAGGTCCTGTAAACATTCCACCACCTATACTTGAAAAAATTTATAACCAAGGGGGAGATGACGATGGTGATGATCACGAGCATGAGGGCGAGAAGAACATATATACTCAGTGGCGCCTGGCAACTAATTTCGATGGATCACCTCTTCTTGTCTATATACAGTGCACTGAGATTGTTACTACTGAGGAAGCAGGTGTTGTCTCCCATGGTCTCCCTCCCTAGACCTATTCCAACACCCGTTGCAGGGTATTCGGGATGGATACTAGTGTGCTAGCGCCAACACCTTCTCCCTAGTTCAGTATTGATAGTCTTGGAGAAAACTCGCTCTTCCTTGGACAAAACTATCCAATGATGGTGAATGGCGATCCAGCTGCTGTTGGCACAACGTTACTACCATTTATGAGAAGCAACTGTATCTATACCTCGGACATTGCGGTGGTTCCCTACCCTGGTCCTGATATATGCCGCTTCAGCCTAGATGATCATTCCTGTGTTGCTCTCGATATGGACAATAGTTGGCCCTTCCCAGAGCACCTATGGTTCAACACAAGCCTTTCCAACACCGAGGATTGGTTGAGTTGAAGTTCATTTCATTGCTGGTTATTTGTTGTGTGATGAAAACTTCAGTATTTACTAGAATGTTTTGTTGGAAATAATCTATAATCCAACATGTATCCTTGTTGTCGTTGTGTGTTGATGACTTGTTGTATGTAATGAATGGTACATTTGCAAATGCATGTCATAGACTCAATTTATGAATGGTTTTCGAGTCACTTCTTGGAGTGTGAGTACCGTTGTAGTATAGCTAGCATCCGGTTAGTATATGAAGTTGCCACATCACATATGTCACGACCGGTTTTCCAATAAAAATATTTATTGAGAAAACGATCCCTTTTACGGACCAGTAGAGAAGAATCCTTCTCATTGGTAGACAAATTCTTGATCAAAGAAGAAAAAAACCAGGAGTACTAAATATAATACAAGGTTGAGCGGAGACTGCTCAACAATTTATCACAAGCACGCCAATAATACTTTAAGGCGGATAGGGTGGCATAACTACTAACTCACAATAAAAGCGGTGGTGGAAATATCACAGTGACGTGGGTGACATGACTCCTGAATCTAACAGCTCTTCGAGCGTCAGAGTAAGGCTCGAGGATACTTATTGTGGGTGGCGGAAGCGTATGTGATACAAGTTACCAATATCCAGGATCGCACGGGACTGACTGGGATTCCTCTAGGCGTCAGACTCACTGTCAAACTCTTCATCCATGAGATCGCCCTCGTCAACATCTGGCCAAATCAACAAGCCAGGTGAGTACTATGAAAGTACTCGCAAGACAGTTTGGACATAAGATATAACAAATGTAAACATGATGCATATGAACGGATTAATGGAGCGCACTCAAACAACGAGAAGAGAAGGCATGGGAAATAAAAGGGAAGTCGGGCGGTAGTCCTCCCGAAATCCCAAAGTAATACTGACGGCCAATCGAGTGTCTGAATGACTCCTCGAAAGGATACAAATGAAATAACAATGCCGCAGTCGGGCGTCAAGGCGACACCACATAAAGGGTTTATAATGAAAGAAAATAAGTAACAGTGCGTGCCACAGTCGGACGTCCGAAGCGACATCACATAAAGGGCTTGTATTGAAAGTAAATGACAGGAGTGCCACAGTCGGACGTCTGAGCGACATCACATAAAGGGCTTATATTGAAAGTAAATGACAAGAGTGCCACAGTCGGACGTCTGAGCGACATCACATAAAGGGCTTATATTGAAAGTAAATGACAAGAGTGCCAAAGTCGGACGTCTTAGCGACATCACATAAAGGGCTTATATTGAAAGTAAATGACAAGAGTGCCACAGTCGGACGTCTGAGCGACATCACATAAAGGGCTTATATTTCACAACTTAATATTTCAGTAGCTCATGAACTTAATTCATTGCAAGGGAAATTTTCAGGTACGAGATAAAATAAAGGCTAGTCAATCCACAGGAATAACAATTTAAACGGGTATACCACTCAAGCTTGTTCACCGGGGATTTACCACGAGGACTGACATAGATATGGATATACTGGCCATGGTCCTTGACCATGGACACGATGATTCGGAAGGATTTGACTCTGCAGAGTTTGTACTTTAACCACAGCCAACGGATTTCAGTAGTCACAAGGACTAGTTCCGTTTACGGTGTTTTGGAAGAAACACATCTAACCAGTACACACCCATTCAACATTCTGATGCCAGGAATCACCCTCGGCAATGTTCAAGAAAAACCTTGAGACGGGGAGGCTACAACCTCGCGTAGCATAGGATCAAATTTATATACGCGCGCTCTAAGGGGTGCCCCCCTCTCGGTCCCAACCGGAAACACCCATGCCCCTGACCGGATGACTGGCTTAAATCCAGGGCCATGGAACCCTCATCCCGGCCCCTCTATTTGGTGTGTACACGGAAAGAGGTTAACAACTTACTAAACCGTATTCTTTGCAGAAAACATGTGGCAGCACGAAAGGGAAGAACGATAACGTGACTCAGTCCACGTTAACGTCGGAGTTTATCGGATGACGTAAGACTGGCATGCTACAACAATACCATCTTACTACCTTTCATGTCACCACATGATCAGGTCATCTCTCATCAAAGATCTGATAACTTCAAAACACACGGTCAGTTGCCCCGCATGCAACGTAATACTCACCGATGCTCATATGCCATGCACAAACCTTTCAAGAAAACATGCAAAACACCTATCATATCAAAGGTTCAGACATGCTTGCCTGGTTCGGAGAAGTCGGAGTCTAGCTCGGCGAAGTTCGCGGCTCCGTCACCTCCTCCGAAACGTACGGTATAACGAAACCGTATACTAACGTGAACATCGTAGCGTGCATAAAAATTGTTCCAAAATTTTTCCAAATAAATACTATAAAAAACTAGACAAAAATACAAGCCTGACAGAAAAAGAATCAATCAAAAATCTTCTTTTATTAAAAAGTTATAAGGGTTTTAGTCCAAGAACCAATCTGTGATGAAATATAAAAGATCCAGGGACTTGTTTGAAAAACCAGAAAACAGTTCGGAAAGAAATGCGCCAGCCCAAAGGGAAAGCGCATTTGCCTGAAGGCGCTTTCAGAAAATGGTTCGAAGGGGGAAAAGAGAGAGACTGACGGGGGGGTCCCACCCGTCAGGTATAAATCTCCCAACGGAGTTCGCCGGCGCCCGAAGGATGTGGTGGTCGCTGGCGTTGAACTACGGTGAGGCAGGGAGATCGGAGGGTACCAAGAGGTTCAGGGTGTTCTTCCGCGTCTGTGGGTGGTGGACTTGGTCGTCAGAGAGCACCACGTCGACAGCGACACTTTCTCCGGCGGACGGTGGTTCGGGCGATGGTGGAGTACTCCGGTGGGCACTGCAAACTCCAAATTGAAGCGTGGGTCAGAAGAGTGGATGTACTAGGAAGCTACTGGCAAGAGCTGAGAGGTAGAGGTGCACGCATGGGGGTGAATCGAGCTGGACCCCGTGGCGGGTCGAGGAGGCCGGAGTTGGGGAAGAAGGCTCCCTCGGGGCTCTTCCAGTGGCTTGGCGTGGTATTGGTGGAGTGTAGAGGTGGTGTGTGTTCGAGTTCGAGCTCGGGGCCTCCTTTTGTAGGTGATCTGAGGGGGTGGCCGTGAACGGGGTAGCTCCGGCAAGCGATTACGGCGAGGCAGCGGTTGGGAAGGGGGTTTAGGCGGCTAGGCACCATCAGGGAGGATCACTGGTGCCGTTCCCCCGCTAAACCTTGGTCGGGCTTGGCGTAATGCGCCGATCCTCGACAGGGTGGCCGTACGGGCACGGCGGCGGCAGAGAGCGCGCTCCGCGCCTAGCAGTTCACGACGATGGATGGCAGCGTGCACGGGTGAGTGGATGGCCACGCGGCGGCCTCCGGTGGCTTGGGCGGCGCTGGACGGCGCCGTCCATGCTGCGCCTCTCTCTGGCAGCCGCAAAGCCGCTGCTGCCGTCGCCCACGGGTGGCGCACCTCCTCCTCCTCGTCGCCGACGCCTGCAACCTTCCAGGCGATCGTGCGGCGTAGGGATAAGAAGGAGGGGACAGGGAGCAAGGCGCCGCCGTGGTACTGGCGAGATCGACAACGGGCTCTGAAGAAAACGACAGTGTCCACTGAAACTGTTTACTGAACTTCTGAACATTGACAGCAACAGTGCCCATCAGGTGTTCGACGAAATGATTTGGCATGAAGAAATTTTTTTCTGGTGCTGGGACTGGGTGAGGTGACCTCTCAATGCATCCAGAGGCTGCCTGAATTTTCTCAGATTTTTAGGAGGAGAAAACAATTGAATTTCATCAAATTTGGCAAATCTGGTCCAAACTTGCAGCAAGCACAATTTGAAATATTTGAACTGGAGACCAGTGGATCTTCATGGATCTTGGTTGAGGGCTCTAAGGACTAGCTAGGGAAAATGGTTTGGAGGCAAAACTCAAAGTAGAAAGGGTAGCTCCTTTGTAAATCTCCAAGAGCCAAAGTAGAGGGCAGAAATTAGTTTTGATGAGAAAAAAAGGAAGAAGAATCATGGGGAGGTTCAACTTGCTGGATTTGAAGTATATCATGATCCAAAGATGGGGAAAGGCTTTTGGGAGGGGATTTCCACTTGGGCCATGGCAAGAGGGATTTTTGAAAGGGGAAAAGATCACTCCAAATGCCATAGGGTTATTTAAAAGATTTTTCAAAAGAAATTTCCCAAATGAAAAGCATTTGGTTTTGAGTCCACATAAGATGGAAAAACCTCCAAGACCAAAAATCATGTCTTGGGTGAATCCAAACAAAACACTTGCCATAAAAGAAATTTTTGAGAGGGAGAGTTCTTTTAGAAGAAAAATTTAAATACCCTCCTCAAATCAAACAAAAGATTTTGATAAAACCAAATAAAAATTTTGGGTGTCACAACACCTACCCCCTTAGGAAAAATCTCGTCCTCGAGAGTTCAGCTGATCCTCAAATAGATGTGGGTACTCTGCCTGAAGAAAATCTTCCCTTTCCCATGTAGCTTCATCCTCGGTGTGATTGCTCCACTGAACCTTGAAAAATTTAGTTGTTTTCTGGCGGGTCCTCCTTTCAGACTCTTCCAATATCTTCACTGGCCGCTCTCTGTAGGTGAGATCTGGTTGTACATCAATGCTCTCATGAGATACATGCTTCTCCGGGTTGTTCACACATTTTCTCAACTGTGAGACATGAAACACGTCGTGGACGTCTGACAGCTCTTTGGGGAGGTCCAGCTGGTAGGCTACTGTGCCTCTTCGTGCAACTATACAGAAAGGTCCAATAAATCTTGGGGCTAGCTTCCCTTTAATTTTGAACCGTTGTAGGCCTCGCATAGGAGACACTCGGAGGTAAACGTAATCACCGGGTTCAAAGCTGACCTCATGATGTTTTTGATCGTAATAGCTCTTTTGTCGGCTTTGAGCTGTCTTGAGTCTGTCCCTGATCTGTTTAACCTTCTCCTCGGCTTCTTTGAGCATGTCTGGGCCGAAGATGCGACTGTCACCTGTTTGTGACCAATTCAGTGGGGTACGGCACCTCCGTCCGTGCAGTGCTTCAAAAGGTGCCATTTGCAGGCTGGCCTGGTAACTGTTGTTGTAAGGAAACTCGGCATATGGCAAACTTTCTTCCCAACTGGATCCATAGGTGAGCACACAGGCTCTCAGCATGTCCTCTAGGATTTGGTTTATGCGTTCCGTTTGTCCATCCGTCTGAGGGTGGTACGCTGTACTGAATGCTAGTTGCGTGCCCAGAGCTTGCTGTAAGTGATCCCAAAATTTAGAGAGAAATTGAGTGCCTCGGTCGGATATTATGGTCTTTGGGACTCCATGTAGACAAACTATACGGGAGAGATAAAGCTTGGCTAGCCTTTGAGTGGAGTAGGTCGTCTTCACGGGAATGAAATGTGCTACCTTGGTTAGCCTATCTGTGATGACCCATATGGCATCATTTCCGGGTTGTGATCGAGGTAGTCCGACGATGAAGTCCATTCCAATTTCATCCCATTTCCACTCAGGTATCCTGTTTGGCTGGAGTAGCCCTGCTGGCTTTTGATGCTCGGCTTTAATGCGCTGACATGAATCGCAACAAGCAATAAATGCGGCTATATCCCTTTTCATACCGTGCCACCAAAATCTTTCATGAATGTCTTTGTACATTTTGGTTCCTCTAGGGTGGATCGAGTATGGAGCGGTGTGGCTTTCGGTTAGGATTTGTTGCTTGAGTTCCTCAATGTTTGGTACGCAAAGTCTGTCTCCGTACCATAATATTCCTTCATTGTCTGTGACGAACTCTGAAGCCGTGCCAAGGCTCATTTTTCTCTTTATACCTTCGATGCTGGGATGTCCCTGCTGAGCCTTCTTAATTTGTTCCACTAGGGTGGGATGTATCTCCAGATTTGATACATTGCCCTCAGAGACTAACACCATGTTGAGTCTAGCGAACTCCTGCTGAAACTCGGGCCTCAAGTTCTGTGGATTGTCGTTTCCCGGGCTGGGGTTCCGACTAAGGGCATCTGCCACTACATTTGCTTTCCTTGGATGGTAGTGAACGCCGACATCATAGTCCTTGACCAATTCCAACCAGCGTCATTGGCATAAATTTAGCTCTGGTTGTGTGAAAATATATTTAAGGCTCTTATGGTCCGTATATATTTCACAACGATTTCCCAGCAGAAAGTGCCTCCACTCCTTGAGTGCATGGATGACCGCTGCTAGCTCCAACTCATGAGTCGGATAATTTTCCTCATGCTTCCGTAGTTGCCTGGAAGCATACGCGACAACTTTGCCATCCTGCATCAGCACGCACCCGAGGCCCTTCCGGGATGCGTCACAAAACACTTCAAAGTTGTTGTGTATGTATGGCATGATTAGAACTGGTGCTGTTGTTAGTTTCTTCTTGAGTTCTTGGAAGCTTTTCTCGCATGCTTCCGTCCATACAAATTTCTTGTCTTTCTTGAGCAACTGTGTCATTGGTTTTGCCACAGTGGAGAACCCTTCAATAAATCTTCTGTAATATCCGGCCATTCCCAGGAAACTCCGCACATCTGTCACGTTGGCTGGGGGTTTCCAGTCAAGTATGGCTTTGACTTTTTCTGGGTCTACGGCCACGCCTTCTTGGGTTAATATATGGCCTAGGAAACCAACTTGCCTTAGCCAAAATTCATACTTGCTAAATTTGGCGTACAATTGATGTTTCCTTAATTCTCCCAAAACAATTCTGAGATGTTCAGCATGCTCTTCTGGTGTCCTTGAATATACCAGAATATCGTCAATGAACACCACAACAAATTTGTCCATGAATTTCATAAACACTTTGTTCATGAGGTGGACGAAAAATGCGGGGGCGTTTGTCAGTCCAAACGGCATTACTGTGAACTCATATAATCCGTATCTGGAGGTGAATGCTGTCTTAGGGATATCTTCCGTCCGTACTTTTAATTGGTGATATCCCGATCTTAAATCAATTTTTGAGAACACCTTGGCTTGTGCGAGCTGGTCAAACAAATCATTTATCCGTGGCATCGGATATTTGTTTTTGATGGTGACCATATTGAGAGCTTGATAGTCTATACACAATCTCAGTGTCCCATCCTTTTTCTTGGCGAATAATACTGGCGAACCCCAAGGTGAGGAGCTGTCTCGAATAAATCCCTTGTCCAGTAATTCCTTTATTTGCTTCTTCAATTCTACCAACTCTGAGGGTGCCATTCTATAAGGTTTCTTATAGATGGGAGTGATGCCAGGTGCTAGTTCAATGCTGAACTCTATCTCTCGGTCTGGTGGCATGCCTGATAGTTCTTTAGGAAATACGTCTGGAAACTTGCACACCACTGGAACTTTTCTCAATTCTTAAATGTCCAGTTTGTTTAATTTTGGTTGCCGTGACCGTGGTCTCTCTTGAGCTGTAACCTTTATTGTCTTGCCGTGATGGTGAGTGAGAATCACAGTCCGATTGAAACAGTCAATAAATCCTTTGTTGGTGGTCAACCAGTCCATCCCTAGGATGACATCCAGTCCTTTATTTTCCAACATGATGAGATTAGCCTGAAACTTTAGTCCTTCGAATTCAATAATCACTCCTTGGCAGTAGCTCTGAGTGATCTGCTTATTTCCGAGGGACTTGATGATCATAGATTTTTCCAAAGGAAGTATTGGAAAACCATGTTGCAAAACAAAACTCTTCGAAATGAACGAGTGAGAAGCTCCAGAATCAAACAAAACCATGGCAGGTACTGTGTTGACAGGGAACGTACCGAGCACGATGTCTGGGGCATTCTGCGCTTCTTCCCTGGTCACATGGTTCAGGTGACCCTTCCTTTGGTTGTTGTTGGGATTGAAATTGTTGCGCTTGGGGGCTAGATTATTCCCACCATTGTTCGGCTTTGGGGCCGAGTTCCTTGGTTTTGGGCACTGTTTGGCATAGTGCCCCTCTTCACCACAAGCATAGCAAGTGACCCCTGGACGGTATGTAAAGTCCTTGTCCCTTGAATGAAACTGTCTGGTTGGCCTGAGAGCAGTGGTCGTGGACTTCCTCTCTTCATTCCTCTGAACATCAGTCTTGCTTCGGTTGTTGCGAGCAAGAGTCGTCTTGTCCCTCTTTCGCTTACGAATATCTTCCAGACTGCGGCGCTCATTCTCCAAAGTAATGGCCTTGTCAACCAGAGTTTTGAAATCTGGGAATGTGTGTACGACCAGTTGGCATCTTAGTGCTGGCGCCAGGCCGTCCAAGAATTTTTCCATCCTCTTGTTCTCAGTCATATGCTCATCGTAGGCATAACGAGATAGCTTGGTAAACTGACTATTGTATTCCGTCACTGTCATGCCTCTCTGCTTGAGGTCATCAAATTCTCTTTTCTTGATTTTTATGATGCTCCTGGGTATGTGTGCCCCACGAAAGCCTTCCTTAAACTCCTCCCAGGTGATGTTATGTTCACTGGGATGCATGTGTAGGAAGTTCTCCCACCATGCTGCAGCTGCTCCAATGAGATAGTGGGGTGCATAAAGCACCTTCTCATGATCAGAACATTGAGCAATAATCAACTTTCTTTCGATGTCTCGAAGCCAATCATTGGCTTCAAGTGGCCTATCAGTGTGAGCAAACGTTGGAGGGCGTGTCTTCTGCAGTTCAGACAACTTGGAGTGTGGTTGGTAAGGCTCACGGTCATTTCCCATATTGATGACGTGATTCATCATTTCTTGGTGTTGCTGTTGGCTTTGTTCGAAAAGGCGGCATACTTGTGATAAGGCTGCCTCGCTGTCCTGTTGACTAGACTGTCCCTGAGTGAAGTTGTTGCTTGTCCGTGTTCCATAAACTTCTTCTGGTTGATTGGGCATGGAACGAGTCCACGGACGAGACATTTTCCACTCTGGGGTATTATTTTTCAAAACTCATGAGAAAAACTGTGTGGCACAAGGAAAATCTTGCAAGACAAAATTTTAAAAGACCTCAAGATTTTCAAGAACATAAACGATTTCGCACGGAGAAGGACCGCTTAGCACATATCTTACACGTGACACGCAAACACACGATACATCACTCAGGATGTGCGTCCACATTCCTGACATGTTATTAAGGCTAGCACACTCCTCCGGGATCCTACATGAGGCGCACATAAATACTACAAACTAACGTACATATAAAACATATCATACATGCAGGCACATCGCGCGGCGACTAGGCGCACTCAGTCGGAGATGGTGAAGATGTCCTTCCCCTTGCCGAGGGTAAGACCCAGCGGTGCAGGAGACTCAACCTCCACCTCCTCCCTAATATGCTCCAGGCGCATAGCACTGCGCTGAGGTGATGGCGCGGGTGCGACAGGCGGTAGCGCGGGTGCGGCAGGCGGTGTAGCTCTGACTGGAGTAGGAGCAATGACCCGGTCGAACTCCTAAGTGGTAGGAAGACGGCGAGTAGTGGCCAAAATGGCAGGTGAATAGGATGCTGAGGACGAGACGAACGTCAGTGGCGGTGCCATGTGGAGAAGCTCCTTCCTGCTGGCAGAACCGCCCCGAACTAAGTCCATGCGGGCCGCCACAAGATCGTCCACGAGGTTGTCGAAATCTTCCTCCAGAGCTTTGAGATACTCAACAAGCATCTCGATAGCTTCATCTCGCTCTCCCCTATGGCAGGCGAATGCATAGTGACAAGTGTATGGCACATGGCATGGGAGGTAGCGGTAGCGACGAGTCTTCATCGAAGGAAGAATGTCCCGAAGGCGAGCTATCACCTCACGGGCAGCCATCTGCATGGCATGCCTCTCCGTAGGCATGGCCCTCCCCACAAAACGGAAGTGGCGAGATGCAGAACGTCCTCCCTTGAATTGCACCACGGCCTGGTGCATAGACACGTCGTCGCTGAGCTTGTGCTGGTAAAGCGTGAACTCCGGACGAGTCGCTGGCCCGATCGCGAGCTTGGTGATGGAGACGAGGAGTTTGACAAACCCCTCGGGCACATTAGTGAACACCCGAGTCTCGCAGTTGCTGCCAGCCATCTACAAAAGTAGGCAAAAATTCTGAGTAGTCATATCATAAATTTATGATGACCAACAGAAAATAGCTACATTTGCAAAATGCTGAAAAAGCGCTAAAAACGCTAATAACCGATTAGCGATCGCACCTAGTGGCTTCCTACAGTCAGCCTGGCTCTGATACCAAGCTTGTCACGACCGGTTTTCCAATAAAAATATTTATTGAGAAAACGATCCCTTTTACGGACCAGTAGAGAAGAATCCTTCTCACTGGTAGACAAATTCTTGATCACAGAAGAAAAAAACCAGGAGTACTAAATATAATACAAGGTTGAGCGGAGACTGCTCAACAATTTATCACAAGCACGCCAATAATACATAAAGGCGGATAGGGTGGCATAACTACTAACTCACAATAAAAGCGGTGATGGAAATATCACAGTGACGTGGGTGACATGACTCCTGAATCTAACAGCTCTTCGAGCGCCGGAGTGAGGCTCGAGGATACTTATTGTGGGTGGCGGAAGCGTATGTGATACAAGTGACCAATATCCAGGATCGCACGGGACTGACTGGGATTCCTCTAGGCGTCGGACTCACTATCAAACTCTTCATCCATGAGATCGCCCTCGTCAACATCTGGCCAAATCAACAAGCCAGGTGATTACTATGAAAGTACTCGCAAGACAGTTCGGACATAAGATATAGCAAATGTAAACATGATGCATATGAACAGATTAATAGAGCGCACTCAAACAACGAGAAGAGAAGGCATGGGAAATAAAAGGGAAGTCGGGCGGTAGTCCTCCCGAAATCCCAAAGTAATACTGACGGCCAATCGAGTGTCTGAATGACTCCTCGAAAGGATACAAATGAAATAACAATGCCGCAGTCGGGCGTCAAGGCGACACCACATAAAGGGCTTATAATGAAAAAAATAAGTAACAGTGCATGCCACAGTCGGACGTCCGAAGCGACATCACATAAAGGGCTTGTATTGAAAGTAAATGACAGGAGTGCCACAGTCGGACGTCTGAGCAACATCACATAAAGGGCTTATATTGAAAGTAAATGACAAGAGTGCCACAGTCGGACGTCTGAGCGACATCACATAAAGGGCTTATATTGAAACTAAATGACAAGAGTGCCACAGTCGGACGTCTGAGCGACATCACATAAAGGGCTTATATTTCACAACTTAATATTTCAGTAGCTCATGAACTTAATTCATTGCAAGGGAAATTTTCAGGTACGAGATAAAATAAAGGTTAATCCATCCACAGGAATAACAATTTAAACGGGTATACCACTCAAGCTTGTTCACCGGGGATTTACCACGAGGACTGACATAGATATGGATATACTGGCCATGGTCCTTGACCATGGACACGATGATTCGGAAGGATTTGACTCTGCAGAGTTTGTACTTTAACCACAGCCAACGGATTTCAGTAGTCACAAGGACTAGTTCCGTTTACGGTGTTTTGGAAGAAACACATCTAACCAGTACACACCCATTCAACATTCCGATGCCAGGAATCAGCCTCGGCAACGTTCAAGAAAAACCTTGAGACGGGGAGGCTACAACCTCGTGTAGCATGGGATCAAATTTATATACGTGCGCTCTAAGGGGTGCCCCCCTCTCGGTCCCAACCGGAAACACCCATGCCCCCTGACCGGATGACTGGCTTAAATCCAGGGCCATGGAACCCTCATCCCGGCCCCTCTATTTGGTGTGTACACGGAAAGAGGTTAACAACTTACTAAACCGTATTCTTTGCAGAAAACATGTGGCAGCACGAAAGGGAAGAACGATAACGTGACTCAGTCCACGTTAACGTCGGAGTTTATCGGATGACGTAAGACTGGCACGCTACAACAATACCATCTTACTACCTTTCATGTCACCACATGATCAGGTCATCTCTCATCAAAGATCATGATAATTTCGAAACACACGGTCAGTTGCCCCGCATGCAACGTAATACTCACCGATGCTCATATGCCATGCACAAACCTTTCAAACAAACATGCAAAACACCTATCATATCAAAGGTTCAAACATGCTTGCCTGGTTCGGAGAAGTCGGAGTCTAGCTCGGTGAAGTTCGCGGCTCCGTCACCTCCTCCGGAACCTACGGTATAACGAAACCGTATACTAACGTGAACATCGTAGCGTGCATAAAAATTGTTCCGAAAATTTTCCAAATAAATACTATAAACAACTAGACAAAAATACAAGCCTGACAGAAAAAGAATCAATCAAAAGCTTCTTTTATTAAAAAGTTATAAGGGTTTTAGTCCAAGGACCAATCTGTGATGAAACAAAAAAGATCGAGGGACTTGTTTGAAAAACCAGAAAACGGATCGGAAAGAAATGCGCCAGCCCGAAGGGAAAGCACATTTGCCCGAAGGCGCTTTCAGAAAACGGTTCGAAGGGGGAAAAGAGAGAGACTGACGGGGGGTCCCACCCGTCAGGTTTAAATCTCCCAACAGAGTTCACCGACGCCCGAAGGCTGCGGTGGTCGCCGGCGTTGAACCACGGCGAGGCAGGGAGATCGGAGGGTACCAAGAGGTTCAGGGTGTTCTTCCGCGTCGGTGGGTGGTGGACTTGGTCGTCGGAGAGCACCACGTCGACGGCGACACTTTCTTCGGCGGGCGGTGGTTAGGGCGATGGTGGAGTACTCCGGTGGGCGCTGCAAACTCCAAATTGAAGCGTGGGTCAGAAGAGTGGATGTACTAGGAAGCTACTGGCAAGAGCTGAGAGGTAGAGGTGCACGCACGGGGGTGAATCGAGCTGGACCCCGTGGCGGGTCGAGGCGGCCGGAGTTCGGGAAGAAGGCTCCCTCGGGGCTCTTCCAGTGGCTTGGCGTGGTATTGGTGGAGTGCAGAGGTGGTGTGGGTTCGAGTTCGAGCTCGGGGCCTCCTTTTATAGGCGATCCGAGGGGGTGGCCGTGAACGGGGTAGCTCCGGCCAGCGATTACGGCGAGGCAGCGGTTGGGAAGGGGGTTTAGGCGGCTAGGCACCATCAGGGAGGATCACTGGTGCCGTTCCCCCGCTAAACCTTGGTCGGGCTTGGCGTAATGCGCCGATCCTCGACGGGGCGGCCGTACGGGCACGGCGGCGGCAGAGAGTGCGCTCCGCGCCTAGCAGTTCACGACGACGGATGGCAGCGTGCACGGGTGAGTGGATGGCCACGCGGCGGCCTCCGGTGGCTTGGGCGGCGCTGGACGGCGCCGTCCACGCTGCGCCTCTCTCTGGCAGCCGCAAAGCCGCTGCTGCCGTCGCTCACGGGTGGCGCACCTCCTTCTGCTCGTCGCCGATGCCTGCAACCTTCCAGGCGATCGTGCGGCGCAGGGATAAGAAGGAGGGGACAGGGAGCAAGGCGCCACCGTGGTACTGGCGAGATCGACAACGGGCTCTGAAGAAAACGACAGTGTCCACTGAAACTGTTTACTGAACTTCTGAACATTGACAGCAACAGTGCCCATCAGGTGTTCGACGAAATGATTTGGCATGAAGAATTTTTTTTCTGGAGCTAGAACTTGGTGAGGTGACCTCTCAATGCATCCAGAGGCTGCCTGAATTTTCTCAGATTTTTAGGAGGAGAAAACAATTGAATTTCATCAAATTTGGCAAATCTGGTCCAAACTTGCAGCAAGCACAATTTGAAATATTTGAACTGGAGACGAGTGGATCTTCAGGGATCTTGGTTGAGGGCTCTAAGGACTAGCTAGGGAAAATGGTTTGGAGGCAAAACTCAAAGTAGAAAGGGTAGCTCCTTTGTAAATCTCCAAGAGCCAAAGTAGAGGGCAGAAATTATTTTTGATGAGAAAAAAGGAAGAAGAATCATGGGGAGGTTCAACTTGCTGGATTTGAAGTATATCATGATCCAAAGATGGGGAAAGGCTTTTGGGAGGGGATTTCCACTTGGGCCATGGCAAGAGGGATTTTTGAAAGGGGAAAAGATCACTCCAAATGCCATAGGGTTATTTAAAAGATTTTTCAAAAGAAATTTCCCAAATGAAAAGCATTTGGTTTTGAGTCCACATAAGATGGAAAAACCTCCAAGACCAAAAATCAAGTCTTGGGTGAACCCAAACAAAACACTTGCCATAAAAGAAAATTTTTGAGAGGGAGAGTTCTTTTAGAAGAAAATTTTCAATACCCTCCTCAAATCAAATAAAAGATTTTGATAAAACCAAATAAAAATTATGGGTGTCACAACATAGAGCCAACCTAATATTGGAGTATGCTAGCCCTCCACCGGCGCGCCGCTTCAAATGGCGGAGGATGTGAGAGGTCGCGTCACCTTGTATCCAGATCTGAGATGCCATGTGTACCAGATGAATGACTCCAAGTTCAACCACTGTAATGCTAGGTGCGAGCCGAGGAACACTGTTGGAGAGACCCCCCTCATAATTTTCCTACATTGGTTGTTTGATTCATAGGATAGAATGCTATAGGATTTTTTTCCTATGTAATCATGTTTTAGTTGGCAATCTAGCATCCACTCCAACTTTTGTTTCACTTCCTTTGTTCCTACGAAGAGAGTACTTGCTCTAAATGTTGTGCCGCTGCCAGAGCCGCCTATATTAATTAACCATGCTCTAAAAAGGTGGACCAGCTTTGGCTATGGTGGTACTGTACTAGGTTAGTAGGTGACCTTGCGCTTGGCTCTTCTCCTCTTCCGGACGTCGAACAATAATGCTGGTACTACAGTAGTACTTCTGGCAATCTGACACCAAATGAACTGCTGCACCTCCACCGCTTGTAAGAAAAAGTTTTTCCTCGTGCTGCGAGCCACCGCACATGCGTTGGCAAGGGAGAAGGTAGTAAGCAAGCTTCTCGTCGTTCTGCGAGTTGACGGGACACATCAAAGTTATTTATTAGTACTCTCTTCAAAAAGGGCCGACCATGTCCATGGCTACCATCCCGTGCTCTGTCATTGAGTACGTGCACTATTCACGTGCCATCGAGGAGAAAAAATATTACGTAGTACTAGGTGCCATCGAAGTGCATGACTCACTTACGCACTGCATATCTCCATTTTCTTGCATGACACACCACCTTGATCCTAGATGTCCCGCGTGTCATGGAGGCATATAGTATGATTTTGTAAAATGGAGGCATATAGATGTCCCGCGTGTCGGCAAAAGGATGAACAAAGCTCATGTATTAGACAAAAGAGTGGAAGAACATAGATTCCCAATGACCGAGAAGGAGCAACAAACCTCGGGGTGGAGCGTCTGCACTCATAATATTTTAAATTATTCAGCAATATAAAATCAACTAAATCTCTCCATGTTCCTATACCATTTTATAGTATGAGAATAAGTTTGAACGTAAGCCACTGATTCACTCTATCCAATGGTCATAGTTGGAAAACCCAAACAAAACCAAAGCATTGGATCAACTCTTTTTTCGAGATCAACTCTTTTAGCACTTAGATTGTTGCCGCCTGCCCACCTAGCCCACCTATATATCCTCTCACATGAGATGACCACAGGAGCTATCCACTCAGATTGTATGTTAAAAAAATAAAGGTCGATAACTAATCCGGCACCTCGGGCCAACGCGGCCAGATCGCATTTTGCACGAGAAATTACACACCATGTTTCGTTTACATGTGGTCCCGTTCCAACATGTCAGTGAGACGATGGGGAGTCCTTTTGTACAATTTCTGAAAGGACATGTAGGCCGGGGCGCCTCTTCGTGTACCGTGGCAAACTGGCAACCATCCACCGACTCTTCGCCTTTCCCTCTCGATTTGGAACTACTGTCGCACACTCTTCCTCCCTCCTCCATTTGCCTTCACCCTTCCTTTTGCCATTGTTCGATCGTCTTCTCCATGGAGGGAACAAGCCGGAAACGACCCCGTTATTCTAGCCCCGATCCGAAAGATGACGTGGTGGGGGAACTCATTGATCGGTGCGACGTCATCTCCTCGGCTAGCATGGTATGTTCGTTCAAGACCATTCTTGACTCAACTAATAACATCATTACAAGGAACCCAAGGGTCCAGGAGCGGTTTGATCTCCCTTATCTTCTTCACTATAAGCCTGTTGGCATGGGCGCGGACGACGGAGGCCTCGCCTTGTGCAAGTTGATGCCACTTGATAATGATACGTGTGATGTCAAGATGCCATCGCTTAAGGGTAAGGCCTGGGCTGGCGCAAATGGAGATTGGGTTGTTTATATTGGGTAGAATTGCAAGTGGGAACATGTGAATGTGTACACTCGTCAGCGGATTCCACTTCCAAAAATCTCAGAGTGCCCTGATGTTGAGCACACATATGATCTACGTACATTCAAATACGATGATGGTGGCTTTCGTCTACGGAAGATAGAAATTTGTTGAGTTCCCAACCGCTCTTGGAATTACAAGAACTATGAAGTTGTTGCTATCTTCGACAAGCTTGTTGCCGTCCTTCGTGGTTCGACTGGATGGATATTGCTCAAAAATCAGTTTCTATACACGGATGTGTACTGTGATGCAATTCAATACGAGGGTCTTGTGTTTGCTGCCACCACTCGTGGCACTGTTTTTGCATGGGATCCTCGTAGTTTCGGTACGTTTGTCTTCCACCGTAATTATAATTGTTTCATCCACATGCATGCGAGTTAGCAAGTTTCCCCTCTCTACTAATTAACCTTCTTCTTGTGTTTCCAAGGTCCTATGAACATTCCACCACCTATACTTGAAAAAATTTATAACCAAGGGGGAGATGACGATGGTCATGATCACGAGCATGAGGACGAGCAGGGCCCATATACTCAGTGGCGGTTGGCAACTAATTCCGTTGGACCGCCCCTTCTTGTTTGTATACAGCCCACTAATATTGTTACTACTAAGGAAGCAGGTGTTGTCTCCCATGGTCGCACTCTCCGAACCTACTCCAACACATGTTGCATGGTATTCGGGATGGATACTAGTGTGCTAGCGGCAACACCTTCTCCCTGGTACAGTATTGATAGTCTTGGAGAAAACTCGCTCTTCCTTGGACAAAACTATCCAATGATGGTGAAAGGCGATCCAACTGCTGTTGACACAACGTTACTACTACCATTTATGAGAAGCAACTGTATCTATACGTCGGACGTTGCGGTGGTTCCCTACCCTAGTCGTGATATAGTAGGCCGCTTCAGCCTGGATGATCAGTCCTGCGTTGGTCTCGAGATTGACAGTGGCTGGCCCTTCCCAGAGAATCACTTGTGGTTCAAAGCAAGCGTTTCCAACACCGAGGATTGGTTGAGTAGAAGTTCATTTCATTGCTTGTTATTTGTTGTGTGACAAAAACTTTAGTATCTATAATGTATCCTCGTTGTCGTTGTGGGTTGATGACCTGTTGTATGTAATAAAATGATATGCCTGTGATAAACTTACTAAATTTATGAATGGCTTTCGAGTCGCTTCTCTGAGTGGGTGCTGCGACGAGGCAAAAAAAATTCTGAAAACATAATTGTACGTGCATTGCAACAGGTTATCGGATGAGGCCAATCAACAATAGTACACTATTTGTACTAGCTTCACATGTTGCACTATCTCTACGTCTACGTACGTAATACAACAAGTTTTAAACTTGGGACCAGCCACCCATCCTCACAAAGAACCCTTTTTAACCTACCATAGACTCCAGGAAATTTGGCCACAGTGTGAGGTGGGCCATATGTTAATGCATTCATTGTACGTAACCAGCAGCTCGAATCCTCAATACTACTACTATAAGTAGTAGGAGTAGTAGGGTGGCATGGGCCAGAACAAGGATTCACGTCCAGGAGTACGGCACACGCCACCAGCACGACTTCCATCTGACACCATATTTCTTGTAGTCCGTGCTACAACAATCTCTTCAACCTCATCATTTCTCCAACTCAGCCATCGTGCAACGGGCGAGGTGGGGGTTTGCCGATAGTCGGTTTCCTCAACTGCGGTCCCACTTGTAAGGCCAACGCCAACGCACGACCCCAAACGGACCTCCGTTTTGCCCGGATTCTGTCCGTTTGGGTAGGGAAATGGGGTCATGTCCAGGCCATTTCTCAGATGCGGTGGCCGTGCGCCGAACGCGCGGACGCATCCTGGCCGCCTAGATTTTTCTTTGCAAACACATATCTTTTTTTCATCATTGATTTTTGGTACATGGAAATACATCAACAAAATTTTTACTAGAAAAGCAAGACCAAAGAAAACAAGAACCACAAGAATACATTTTAGAAGATATCCAACTTCCATAACTGCTCCTGTAAGTTGGATTAGTGCCTTCCCGATGCATTGATTGTTGATCTGCGAAGGCTCGGCCTTGGGTGCTTCTTTCTTCTTCGAGTGTAAAGAAGTAGACATGTCTAGCCTCTATTCTATCAACAAGTGCACTAGTCTCATCTCTAGCCTCTATGCTAGCTAAAATTTCTAGAACATCTACTAAATTGCACTCTATCAATATATCGGTGCACTCTTCTTCCCAATACCAAAACTTGCATCCATTCTACACAATAAAATTTTGAGTTCGGTCGAGTTCTTCCTCCTTTTGCCAACACGTGGGACCTCCAGCATCCAGGTCATGTCATGCAAGAAAATAGAGTGGTAGTTGAAGGCACGTGATGTGCATCTTGGGTTAAACTGTAAATAGAATCTTACTACTCTTGAGTAACTCCAAAAGCGGCCACCGAAGATCTTTATTGGATTTGTTTTTCATCACCAGCACGTCGAGGTGAAAGATGTGCAGGTTCAGTGGGTCCTCTTGCGTTTTCACTGACATATGGGACCGCATATGAGCAAACAGACGATGGGCTACGCACGTCTGCTCGCTGGCTGAGAAGAGAGATAGAGGAGGGCTGAGCACGGACTCCAGGAAATTTGTTCTACGTAACCAGCACCTCGATATAGTGGGGTGGCATGGGCCATAACTAGTATTCATGTCTAGTAGTACGGCAGATGCCACCCACACGAGTCCCATCCGACACCGATTTTCTTGGAGTCTGTGCTACAACCATCTCTTCTCCCTCCTGTTTTCTGAGCCAACGCGCGGTGGGCGGGGTGGGGGTTTGCCGATAGTCGGTTTGCTCAACTGCGGTCCCACTTGTAAGTGAAAATGCAACACATCACGCATTCCCCCTTGAGCGGCGTGCCGGACCAACCGTGTGGGGGTGCGACACGAACATGATAGGCTTTTCCTTTTGAAATTGTAACTTGTAAAATTTGGTTCTGCTCCATGGCAGGACCGATAGATAGAAATAACGATTTTCCCTAGAGTAATGAGAAGTTTGGTTCTGGCGCGGTTCATGCATGGATTACGTACGAAAATTATGAAGTTTGATACTACTACATGGATTTTACGAAAAGATAAAGATACATACGGATCCATCAACGACCTCCTCACGCCCTAGTGCACCGGGTCACCAACCGACGTGTGAGGAGCAGCGGCGTTGGCGCCAAGTTCAACGTGCTTCTGAAGAATGCCATCCAAGGTTGCCTTGCAGTCCAAGAAGGCCAACGTCCTATCGTCCTCCTCTTGCATTTATTAGTCCTTCTGGACGATTTGCGCGTAGACGTGGGTGATTATGTCGATGGTGTCTTGCTGCGCCAGGCGCTGCGCGACGAGAGCGACCTCGAGGTGGACATTCTCCGGCGCGACGGCGGGCAGTCGCAGGGCCACCAGTGCGTCAAAAAGGTTGTCACCATAGAGGCCATTGAGGGTGGAAGGCATCGCAGAGCCTGGGCGCGTGGGCTGGAGGCTAACGTCAAGGTCGTCCGCGAGCTTCTTGACGATGGTGAACTTGTCGAGGAAGCCAACGAGGACCTCATCGAACAAGGAGACGAAGTTGTCGTCCAAGCGGCCCCTCGCCCTGGCGCCCCCAAGCACTACCTGGAGACGTTCCTCGGTGCTGGGCCGCAGGCCGGCGTCGTGGACCATCTGGCACAGCCGGCAGATGCTCGCGCTCATCGCCTCCATGGGTCTAGCTTCTAGTCAACTGATCTTGGGATTGGAGTGATCACTCTTGCCCTTGGGTGCGTAGGTGCGTAGGATTTCGTAGATTGGACTGGCGGGGAGCCTTTATATGAGAAGTGCAGACTGCGTTGAATTCACGTGCTTGTTGGCCATCTACTCCTCGCCCCTCTACTGCACCTGCCTTTGGCAGTATGACAGGTTGGCCATCCACCCGTTGGGCCCACGTGTCATACACCCAAAGGCAGGTGCAGTAATCCAATGAAGCTGCGTCCCCCTCCGTCCCGGTGCAGTATAGTCATCTCACCGGACCTCTAGTTGGGGCCAAATGAGAGAACTTTGATGTTTACTGGTTTATTGGTCCCCTCTTCATTTTGCGCCAAGTTTTGACCTTTGATTTACCTAATAAAATGTTAATGCATGTAACCAAAAATGTTGTGTAAGTCACCTTACGAAAACCAAATAATCCCAAAACACTTAGGAACGGTACATTAATTCCCTCCTCGTTTCTTATTTCGTGACATATCAACCAATGAGAGATGTGTGCCGTGCATGCTTTCAATGACTTGAGACTACCAAACATCACATGCGGTGGTTAGTTCATTGCATGTAATCCTATTAAGTAGCAAAAAGACATTAAGTTACCTCGCCGATAGGAAAAAAGAATACACCATGTATTTATTTACAGAGGGAGTAGTACATTTTTTGTGACATGCATTACTAGATATTACTAGTCAAATACTAAATCCAGATGGACGTGGTAGTACTACTAAATCCAGACGGTGGTGCTAGTACTAGTAGTAGTACTACCAATGTAGTAGCACTGTACTACCCGTTGGTCAAATTATTACGTGCTGCTCCTCACAGTGAAGTGACAAGACCCTACGCCGGAGATGACACCTGAGTATAGGCGCCGTGTTCGGCATACCATAGTCAGCCTCACCGTCTGCAGTCACTATCATCATGGCTGTAGACCTAGCTGCTTACAACTAGCCGTGTTCGACATAATTTCCAGTGCGTAGATGCCCGTGCATTTCACGGAACACCAAGATTGGGGGGTGGACGGCGCCGGCAGCGGCCATCGCGCCAGATTTTTCCATGGCCTTCTAGATGTGGTGGGGAGGAGATAAGGCTGATTGTGAGAGACAAGGAGTTGTTTGTAAATAGGGAACAAGTGCGGGCATCTTTTTGCAAAACTGGAGAAGTTTGGTTTGTATGCGTCAGATCTAGATCCGACGGCTATTGGTGAAAGATGGCAGGCACAACATCATCACCAACTCAGGACCTGTTTGATTCGCAGGATTTTGAAAACGCAGGAATAGGACACGGCAATATTACAAGTTTCAAACTGATATTACAAATGTTAGGAGTAATGCTGCACCTACGAAGAGGGAATTACTAGGAAGTTTACGTAAGAACTTTCGTTACTTTAGGTGGATGCAGCATTATCGTACAAACTAAAATCCACCGCCCTGACAAGTCACTAATGGGCAAATAAGTTTTCGAGTCTCTGGCCACTTGATGTTTCAAAAACAAATTCAGCTTCTGCGGAGACTTTGTCATTTAGGCTTAGACGCTTGCGGTGATCAGCACGCCATTCATTGTTGCGCCAGAGAACGCCAAACCTCATTACCTTGAGCACACTTGCCTCCAGAACAAAGAACCTGGCCAATTTAATCTCAGATGTGCTGCCTCGGTAGTCGATCAAATCAATTTCTGTAAGATGGAGATCAAGGCATTCGATTAGATTGTTATAGAGCAGCACATTTTTCACTTTTGGGTCTTTTTTATCTGCAAAAGAAGCGAACATATTAGAGCAGCTGGCTGTATAAGATTGTCGTGTCATCAAGAGGTACCAATATCATTCGCTCATACGATAGGGTTGGTTGGCTAGTGATGTTTTTCACTCTCTCTCTCTCTCTCTTTCTCTTTCCTCTCATTTACCTAGGAGTACGTGAAGAGCTTGGGCATTTGTTGCCTTCCACTATGTGGCTGATGCCATATTTCGCAAAAGTATGCCACATAATACGCATCGATGTCAAATCAAAAGATTGTGGCACCTCTCTCGCGATGTGAGAGAGTTGCCACCGCTATGCACACAGACCCACATGTACAAACAAATCAATCAAACCACCTACACCAGCCTCTCACTCTCCCAAACAAGTGTTTTTTATTGCCTCGGTCCTCTCTCTCTCCCTCGCAAGTGTTTTTTCATTGCTTGAGTTAATTTGGCACTGGAGCAAACTAGGTGATCCAGATTGGGGCACCAAGTGAGCAATGGAGGGGCATCGATGCCAAATGCATCACAAGTGAATTTGGCACGTGTTTTGGCCTACATAGTGGAGGGCCGTTATAGCCCACTTTTGTACTACCTCTTATTTAGTATAATATTTTGACCATAGATTTACGTAAGAAAATGCCAATGCATGTCACTAAAAATTACACCATTCAAAATTATGTTCAAATACGAATCCAACGATATAGTTCTTAGTGACATGCATTAACATTTTGTTAGTTAAATCTATGGTCAAATTTTGATACTACAAAATAGGAAGAGTAAACCAGGACGGAGGTAGTACTTGCTCTTAGGGTAACCATAGAGTTACTGGAGTAGTCTAAGTTACTTTCCACTATGACTAGCCTAGGCTACTATAGTAGTACAACAAAAAACGATGCAGGTGATCACGTGAGAAAAAATACTAAAAACATTTCTTTCGGTGCAGTGCGTAGATGCAGTTTTGAACACTACACTTGTCATCGTAATTTGGGAAAATTATGAAAAAATTGAGCTACGTTGTGATTACCGTTTACTAATAGGAAAGAAGTTTCACCTCGATGAGTAGCTTCTCCGTGCACGGAAAGCATGTAAGGAATCCAACAACTTGATCCAGATTGGGGCCGATAGATTTTATTGCCAAGATCTTCACTGTGCGCATAGACTGGGTCAAGCTTGTGGGAATCATTTTCTGGAAGACGGTCGTAAATACATCAAGAAGAAATTTAAAAATGTGAATTTCAAGAAGACGGAGAAGAAGATGAGTGTTGTACCTGAACGATTACGGATCCAATAAAGAGTTCGGAGAATTTGGCAGACGAGTGCACCAACGCTGTCAATTTCGGCGCGTCAATGACCCTGATTTTTGTTGGACCTTCTAGATCTGATACAAGCAATCTCTCAAGGAAAGGCGCATTCTCAATGACCATAACGTGGAACAGCTGGAGTGATCTCTTCCCAATTGATGTCTTGTTGCGGGGCCAGCAAGACACATAAATCCATCGGAGATTCGTCGAGGCGATGTGGAGGCTAATGAACCCGTGGATCTGCTCAAGACGAAGGTACTCGAGCGCAGTACAGCTGCGGAGCAGGTGCTCCATAGCCTTCTTCGAGATGACAACGTCGAAGAGGTCGAGCTGCTTGAGTTGAGGGAGAAGAAGGGCGGGCGCGGCATTAATCTGGGGAAGATAGCAGGAGCTGAAGCTGGCGCGGCGCAGCGTTGGCGCGAGGCGGAGCGCAGACGGCGGCAGAGAGCGACATCGTCCAGCTTCAAAGTTGAGCCCCTCGAGCTGATCTAGGGCGGGGGATAAGAACCACTCGTCGAACTTGGGTTGGACCTTGCAGTTGGTACTGAACATGCGGATGTCAAGGCGTTTGGCTGGCCCAGGGTGCGATGAAAGGATCTTGGAGACTGCGTCCATGCGTTTGCAATCCCCGTCGCAGAGGCAGCTATCGATGGTGAGGTTGAGGGGGACGCGGCGCCAGAGGGGGCGCCATCGCCGGGAGAGCAGGGCGGTCCACACGGCAGATTTGGTGGAGAGGAGGGCGATGATGACGAGCAGCATGTCGTCGGGGAGGCTGCTGATGAAGGCCAGGCTTGCCGGATGCGGTTTTGGCTTGAGCCGCCTCCGCTTGTTGGCTGCCTCGCCGTCCATCTCAACCGGCGGCAACGCTGGTGTACACGTGTGTTGGTGTGTGTCGTGTGCTGGGTGTGCGCGAGTGCGTCCTTCTGTGCATGTCGCCACGCAGTGGCGAATTGTGCGCGAGTGCGTCCTTCACATGGAAGAAGTGTGTCCTCAATGCGCCCTCAATTTACTAGCGGGCAGGGTGCTACCCCGAGTGGGTTTCAACTTTGTTTACTTCACCGCGTGTCAGATGGGCATCTAGTTTACTTATTTTCACCCACTACCATATGGGTCAGCACACAAAGATACAGAAGACGAGCTAACAAGGCAGCATGTGGACTAGTTGACCGGTCAAGGAAACAATATATGGAGCTATACGCTGACACAGTGAGCGTATAATCCGTCGGTATAGAGTGTTTGAGTGAGAGGGGAGGCCCGTGAGAGATAGTAGAGAGAGAAAGAGCTACACCCTCCGTTCGATAATGTAGTTCCAACATTTTTTTAGAAGTCAAACTTTTGAAACTTTGACCAAGTTTATAAAAAATTACTTATATCTACAATACCAAAGATAAATGATAGTATGAAGTAAGTACATGTTGTGATGAATCTAATGATCGTTCTAGATGTAAATGTTTTTCTCCACATATACCTGGTCAAACTTTTCAGAGGTTTGACTTTTCAAAACATCCATATGCTTATGGACGTGAGAGAGTCCCTAACTAGAGAGAGAGATAGAGAGAAATAGAAAGAGTGAGTGAAAAAGTGTGTGTGCGTGTGTGAAAGAGACATGGACAACACTCGATAAAAGCCGAGAAAAAACGTGTGTGTCTTATGCAAACATATCACACATGCATCTTCGACAACGGAAGCAAGGCGAGGAGATAGTGTGTGGTTGTTTGCAACCGAGAGAGCAAGACCCCTAGGACGTGGCCAAGAGGGGGTCTGACAAACAAGGGAGAGAGGTCGAGAGAGACGTACGGAGAAAATGCAGACATGGGGAGGAGAGAGTGTATGTTTGTCATAGAGAGATCCCCTGGAGATCGTGATGGGACTACATGGGTGGGAGATCGAGTGACAAGGTGTGTGCGCGATAGAAGATACCCCGAGAGATATTGAGATAGACGTATGGATGGAAGGAGACAATACGTGTGTTCCTGATGGCTAGTGAGAGATAATCATACTTAGGGGGGAGTGCTTGCGCCTATGATGGAGTGAGGGATTATGGTACTTATTAGGGGGGGTGTCACATAGAGAGAGAACAAGGGCGGAGAGTGTTGGATGGGTCTATATGTATAGCGCGAGCGAGACATGTGTATGTGTGAACCAGGGAGATATAAAGTTTGAGAGAGATTGAGGAGCCCCGATAAGGCTGAGTGGTGCGTCAGATAGCTGAGAGGGGGAAAGAGATATTCCATCCGCTCGATAATGCAGTGCATGTAAATTTTTTAGAAGTCAAACTTTGGAAACTTTGATCAGGTTTACGCAAATGTTATTTATATCTACAATACCAAAGATACATCATACGAAACTACATCTCATGGTGAATCTAATGGTATATGTTTGCCGTTCTAGATGTAATTGTTTTTCTCCACGTACATGGTCAAACTTTGTGATGTTTGACTTTTCAATAAATCAATATGCTATGGACCGAGGAGAGTGCCTAAGTCGAGAGAGATCAAGTGCGTGTGAAGGAGAATGAGTAAGTGTGCAAAAAGAGTATGTGTGTGAAAGAGAAAGTGACAACAAACGATAAATTAGAGAGAGTGTGTGTTTTTTCATTTCTTACGCGAACATCTCACGCATGCATCTCCAAGATAGAAAAGCGAGGCGAGGAGATACACGAAGATAGCTAGTGTGTGATTGTTTGCAACTGAGAGAGACACCCCTATAGCACATGTCCAATAGAGGTCTGGCCAACAAGGAACAAAGGTCGAGAGGGACACATGGAGAACATGGACGCATGGGGAGGGCGAGAGGGTGTGTTTGTGATAGAGAGATCCCCTCGAGATCGTGAGGGGACTATATGGGTGGGAGATCGAGGGAGGTGCGTGCACGATAGAAAGATGCCCTGAGAGAAATCGAGATAGACCATGCACATCTTTGTGATGGGGACTAAGATTAGCTAGTCATATACATATAGGGGGACTGCGTGTGCCTACAATTGAGTGAGAGACCATCATACTTGGCTAGCTAGGCATGAGATTGTGTGTGTGTGTGTGCGTGTGAGATGGAGAGAGAACGAGGGAGAGATACAGAGTTTTAGATGGGCCTATCGAGTGCGAGTGAGCTATGCATGTGTATGTGTGACCCAGGTAGATGGAGAGTTTGAGAGAGAGGGGGAGAGCTCCGAGAAGACAGAGTGGTGCGTGAGAGAGTTACGGGAAACGAGCCAAGGAATTTGTGTGCGTACGATGAGTGCACCCAAGATATCTAGCCTGGACTAGAGAATCGTACATAGTGTGCGAGAGAGACCTATAGATGGAGTATATATGCATGCGAACTAGAAAGACCCCCCCACACACATGCACAAAGAGAGAGAGAGCGATGGAGAGAAAGCGAGAGGGACCAACAAGGTTTGCGTGTTGGATGCGTGCGACAGAATTGAAGATTGTCGGCGAGAGAGAGAGAGAGAGAGAGAGAGAGAGAGAGAGAGAGAGAGAGAGAGAGAGAGCAGGAGTCCGGGAGAGGGGGAGGTCGCGTTTTATGCATCAAACACTGATATAAACAATGTTTCGATATAAACTTGCATTCAAATATTTAAATTGGAGGACATGTTGTCTGCAATCCACACATGAATGCATATATGCGTATATCAAACAAGTTCATTAATTTGAGTTTCAACATGTTCATGGAGTACTATAATACTGTACAACATGCTACTCGATTGAGGTGTTCAATTTTGGATTTAGTTCACTATTTTGACCTGGTGAATGAGCTATTTCATTGAATCGAGATATTTCATTTTGGGTTTGATTCCCGTTTTTGAGTGGGTCAAATATTTGCCATATAGTAAAGCGCTAGCAACTAGCATGTAAAAACACATTACTCCCGAGCATCATCTCTCCATCTAAAAAAGAAGTGGCTAGCTAATATTTCAAAATTTGATTCGAATCGAATTGGTAAGCTAGACATGGATGCTCGTTCTCCCAAATTTTGAACGAACTGTTAAACATCCTCTGCTCGGTGGAATTCTCCTGAGCAAATAAATGGGAGACGCGAAACTACCGTCCTATGTGGGACACGCATTAATTGGCCCGTTGTACATCGAGGGTAGGTTCATAACTTCATCCAAGCGTGCCTTCTCCCCGGCCGAAATGACATGTGCTGAATAATTCATAAACCATGGTTGGCAAAACATGCTCTCCTCGCCCAGAATAGCTCGCGCCCACTATTTCAAAACACGTTCTCCTCGCCCGAAATCGCTCGCGCCCACTATATTTCAAAACACGCCCTCCTCGCCTGAAATCGCTCCCGCCCACTATTTGGGGAGAAGCAAAGTTACTCTACTATCCCCAACCCTCAGTACACAGAGCCAAGCCGAGAAGCCTAAAGGCAGGGGTTGAACTGTAACTCCCCCTCACATTTCCGACAAATGCATCCGTAAAACATGGTTCCACTCCGCTCCCAATCCCCCCCATTCATACCTCGTGGGCGCCAAATCACCTTCTCCCCGGAAGCTCCCTTCTCCCGAGCCGCGAAACCTCAGCTCCTCCTCCATGGCGCCCCCCACCGCACCAATTTCACAGCTGCCCTCCTCCCTAATGCCGGAGACGTTGTCCATTTGCCGTCGTGCACTGGGCCATGTGCCTTTTACTCCCTGCTACTGGAGCTGCCTCGACAACGGCCGCGTGAACCATACATGAGCCGATTCACCCCCGTCGTTGTTCACGGCGCGGGAGTAGCTCCAACTTTGGATCCGTCTAGAGTCCCGGCGCTGCTTCCCCGTAGCCGTCGACCGTCGCGACATTGCTGTTTCCCTGCCGCCGGTCGCCACCGCAACCGCGCCGGCCTCACCGACTCGGCAGCTGGACCTGCCTACTTCACCATGCCGCCAGATAGGTCACACCCTCATCTCAAATCACTTTATTTAGGCGTCAGTTGTCGAAATTTTTATTCTAGGACAATCGAGTCCCAATGGCAAGCAGCACCCCTCGAGGCGGCGGAGCTCCTAGGCTGCCGGTTGGCTGGTGTCTAACGTAAGGGTGCGGGGCCGCAAGTTCGCCGCGGAAGCAGCGCTTAGATGGCTATCTTAGATTTGCGTGGGTTGAAGCTACTACCGCCGCCGGATCTGGATGACGGGGAGTCTTTGTGGATTGGCCCAGGGGCGGCGCAACCACGGCAATGCGGTGGGGCGGGGAGCGGGGTTTTGGCGGGGCCATGGACAGCGGAGGCAGGCTGCTCTGCCGTTGGTCGCTGGCTCTTCAGGGAAGATTCCTAACAGTGTGAGTCGGGAGGCACAAGACGGCCATCAAGCCATCAGGCGTAGATCGGATAGTACCAAAATAAAATAAAATCGTGTGACCCCAATTTAGTCTTCAGTCAACACACGTGTGACCACTCTCATACCTTGATGTTGATCTCTTAGTGTATTTCTTCAGATCAAAGAGATGTGTCGTTCTTAACATTATGCGTTATCTGCATCTTCAGCCACACCGTCTTCCGACTCACCGCAGCTGCTCCAACAAGGGAAGCATACACCAGAAGGGAGCTATAGTCCCCACTCAACAGTTCCCTGCATCGAATGCGCGTGCCCGACATGGACAGCCGGCACAACTGCAGGGCCATCGACAAGTCAGCACATGATGCTCACTCCTATGGATGGCGGCCAGATAGGTTGTACCCTCATCTTACTTGTGTGCAACATTTATGGCTTTGTTATTCATCTAAGCATGGAAAATAGATTATCACATTTCACTGTATATTCATGCTGATCTCTTACGGGTCTTGTTCAGGAGTTAACGTTGTTCCATAGTTCAGCTAAGATACTTGTTCTTTAGGTAACGTTGTTCCATAGTTATCATCCATCAGCCAATGCTATCCCACAGGCTGGTGATTATAGTATTATACCACTTCTAGTATTACCTATGTTGTTCTTTAATACTTTTGTGTGCCATCTAGTTAATCTCGAGTACAAACGATACATATTCTGTAGCTTTCATCTGTGTTCTCCCTTTAGTTTTTGAGACCTGTTGCTGCTAGTTAACCCCAGTCCTACTATTTATGTCGTCTCCTACAGGCACTCATTACATAAATCTAACTACTAGTTGTCTTCCATGCATGTCAGATATAATTGCACACACTGATATATCCACAAGAACCTCACGGAGCAATGTAAAGGCCAATAAACTTGATGTCAATGATACCCAATATGATGGAACATGTAAAGGCAGTTCTTCAGAAGACTTGCAGAAAGATGTTGAATCCTCTTCACCCCACAAGGTCCTTGCTCTAACTTGGCCCGTGATATGGGTACAACATGCATATAATGTCCTGGAGTGTATCTACTCTGTTGCAATGCCATGTGCTTAGCATGCTGATCATGCATGTAAATATGTCATGCCTTCCTGTTTTTCAGTACCTATTCCATTCATGATAACATGTTTTCAAATTCAAGTACTGTCATTCTACTCTATCGCAATGCCATCTGCTTAATTTGGACATCATGCTTCTGAATATCTTATGCATTGTTATTCATCAGTATGTACTTCATCTGTCTACCATACCATGTTTTTTTACATTGAAGTGTTGTTCTAGTGCTCTGTTGCAATGCCATCTTAGTTTCCCAATCATACACGTGTATGTTGCCTTAGTTTTTTCTGTACGTATTCCGCTAGCATACAGTTTTACATTCAACTAGTGTTTTTTTACTGTGTTGTCCTGTCGTATCCCTAGCTCTTACACCATACTCCCTCCGTCCGGATTACATGTTGCCGAAATGGATAAAAAAGGATGTATCTAGAACTGAAATACGCCTAGACCCATCCATTTTTTTCCGGATGGAGGGAATACATGTCAATATGTCATGCCTTTCTATTCTTCAGTACCTATTCCATCTCTCTGCTGTAGCATGTTTTATAATTGAAGCACCATTCTTCTATACAAGGCATGCAAGGGGAAGACGACTATGTTAGAATCTGAAGGGTTACAAACCAGGTCTTTGCAAAAGATCCAAACGCCAGGAGATAATAAACCAACTCCAGTTTTTATAGATACTGCTCCAGCACAGAGAAACCCAACTCCTACTGATAATAAGCAGATTCCAGTGGCCAAAGAACTAGTCCGCTCCAGTCCAGCAAAAATATGTCAACTCCATTCTAAGAAGCGTGTGCGTATCCTTGCATCATGAAATTTTATAGCATGCTGATCATATTTTCTACATGTTTCTTACCCATCTCTCTTTTAGAAAATAAGCTTAACAAATAGAAGAATTTCTGCACTGGTATCGTCTGTGAGGAAAGATTCTTGCAGGAATTCTCTGTGCTCCAATGCAGATGTAAGTACCTGTTGTATATCACTATATTTTTACATCAGCATGTATTTTGTTAATCAGCGTGAATCCAACCTTTATCTGATCTAAATTTAGTTGTAGCAAAATGTATGATTAAAGGCCACAATGTTGATTTTTGTAAGGAAAACTGCCAGGTAGTTTTGCATTCTGAGCTGCATGAGTGTACTATCTCATATCAGTGGGTTTGATTACTTTGGTTTTGAAGTGGGTTTACAGTGTTTTTTTTACTGTGTTGTCCTGTCGTATCCCTAGCTCTTACATCATACTCCCTCCGTCCGGATTATATGCCTTAGAAATGGATAAAACTAGATGTATCTAGAACTGAAATACGCCTAGACCCATCCATGTATTTTCGGATGGAGGGAATACATGTCAATATGTCATGCTTTTCTATTCTTCAGTACCTATTCCACCTCTGCTGTAGCATGTTTTATAATTGAAGCACCATTCTTCTATATAAGGCATGCAAGGGGAAGACGGCTATGTTAGAATCTGAAGGGTTATGTCTTTGCAAAAGATCCAAACGCCTGGAGATAATAAACCAACTCCATTTTTCATAGATATTGCTCCAGCACAGAGAAACCCAACTCCCACTGATAATAAGCAGATTCCAGTGGCCAAAGAACTAGTCCGCTCCAGTCCAGCAAAAGAATGTCAACTCCATTCTAAGAAGCATGTGCATATCCTCGCATCATGAAACCATCTTCTACATGTTTTCTACATGTTTCTTACCCATCTCTCTTTTAGAAAATAAGGTTAAATGATAGAAGACTTCCTTCATTGGGATTGTATTCGAGGAAAATATCTTGCGGGAATTCTTTGTGCTCCAATGCTGATATAAGTACCTATTGTATATCACTATATTTTTACATCAGCATGTATTTTGTTAATTGGCGTGAATCCAACCTTTATCTGATCTAAAATTAGTTGTAGCAAAATGTTAAAGGCGCCAATGTTGATTTTTGTAAAAAAAACTGCCTGGTAGTTTTTCATACTGAGCTGCATGAGTGTACTATCTCATATCATGCACATTACTGAATTGTAGTGCTGCTCTGGTTGCCCATTCATTCATTGTGTCAATGTTGCTTTCGTATTACCTTACCTGGCTGATGATAGCTGTGCCATATTGTGTTAATTTGGTGTTGGCTAGTTGCCCAAACATTCGTTGTGCCAATGTTGCTTTCCTATTATCTGACTTGGCCAATGATAGCAATGCTAGTGTCCTAATTTGGTGCTGGCTGCTGAAGATAAGAAGACAAACTCTGAAAACAGCAAGGCAACCCCATTGTTTCTTTCCAATAAATCTAGGCTAGGTAATATGCCAATATCTCATGAATAATCTGTTTGGTTCCTCTCCTAATTTAGGTTATGATGCAGTGGTCGAGACACTCTCCACTATCAATAATACAAGCCTGCCAAAATCGCCATCTGAATCTGTTCAGTATCCTCTGTCTCGAATGCAACGGAAAAAATGTATGTTTGTGAACCAATTAATGGCTGAAGGAATGATGGAAATGGTGGAAGAATCAGAGGTGCAGAGTCGTGCGACACAACAACTGATCAATGTTTTCAGAGACAGTGTAGCAAAGCAGCAAGAACTTGCCCACATGCTTATGGGCGTTATCTGTGCTGAGGTTGCAGATTTTGACGTTGTAGATCGTTAGGTTCTGTTCATTTATTTGCACTGGCTGTCACATCCCTAGATCTGGATTGCACTAGGCTAGCCCTTCATGTGTGCATCATGTTTAAATTTCGCAGAAACTTGAAATGGGGATGGCAGAACCCCCAGCACCCCTTAAACCAACTAGGGTTTACCAAAATTCTTTTCAATGAACCTGAAATGCCCTTCTAAAATGTTCATCATCTTTGCCTTGGTCTAGAACCTCTGACAAAAATGGTGCACAATTTTCTAGGATAGCATAAGGTCATTGGATTAAATCATACTCTATTTGCATTTGGGCATTTAAATAATATAAAATATTTAAAATGTCCAAATAATCATAAACTAAAATGTTACTGTTGGAAATATTCCAAACAGTGGGCATGAGAAGTTTCATGATTTTTGAGTGAGTTTTAGTATTTTTAATAAAGCTCTAAAGTTGCAGACAAATAGAAAAACTGAAACAAAAAGAAGAGAGAGAGAGAGAGAGAGAGAGAGAGAGAGAAAGGATACCTACCTAGGCTTACCCCCTGTGCAGCCCACCTGGACGGCCCAGCTGGCTGGCCTAGCCCACCAGGGGCATGCCTGACTTCTTCCCCATGCCAGCGCATGAAGCAGCTCGGTGGCGAGCGCCGACGTCGCGCTTGGCCAACTCCTACTTGCTGCCGCCTCCCCGACGTCGCCCTAGAGACGCCACGCACACCCCAGGCCCTCTCACTCTCCCCGAGCTCCTCTCCTCCTCTGGCTCTCTCGCACGCAAGCACCGAGCACTGTCGTCACCGCCGAGTACCACCACGGGCATTGCCTCTCCGTGTTGTCCAGAGCCTCCGCCTCGACGCCACGGAGCCCCAAGATGAAGCACGTGCCCGCAGGACGCATGAAACGACGCCATCATCCTCATCCTCGCCACCCCGCTCGCTTCAGCCCCTCCCCGAGCTTGCGGACTCGCTCCTCGTGTTCACCGTGAGCTGCTGATCATCCTCCCCCTCTCCGTTCTCTCTCTTGCACTCCGTAGCCACCGCACCCCTCTCGCCCGACGGCGCCGCCGCCTGCACTCGTCGCCGACGCGGCTCCGGGGACCATTTGGTCCCGGCCGTGCGTCCAACATGCTCACCACCGCGCGTAGAGCCTCCCTAGCACCTTGCTGCGCTGATTTACACACCGCAACACCGATCCCGTGAACACCCGAATGCCGGCCGCCGCCGCGAGCTCGCTTCCGACGAGCTCCCTCCACTCCAGCTGCTCCTGCTTGCCCGTTAGATGCACGCGATCGCCAGCTCCCCGTAGAGCCTCTCCGCCGCCCATTTGGATGCCCGTGGGCGATTTCCGTGCCGCGCCGCCGTCTCAGGCCTCGCCTGCATCGAGTCGCCGGTGGGTTTGACCCCGCTGACCGAGTTGACCCCGGGTGGGCCCATATTGACCCCCTTGGTCTATGACAGGTGGGTTTGACCCCGCTCACCGAGTTGACCTGCTAATTAAGTTAGGATTAGGACTAACTAAAAATTAGTTAGACTGATGACACTGACACGCGGGACCCACTGGTCAGGTTTGACCTGGACCATCCCCGTTGACTGCTGATGTCACCCTGACGCACTGCTGACGCAATAAAGCATTTACTGGGTTTATTCTTATATAGGAAATTCCAGAAAATGTTGCAAACTTCAAAGATTCTTAGAAATTAATCTGTAACTCCAAATGCAAAGATTTATATATGAAATTTGATCAGAAAAATCCAATCTTTCCATCTGTAATGGTTTCATGCATGTCAGAACATGTTAACCTTGCTGTTCAAGTGAAACAAGTTAATGGACCTTTATGACTTCATAAAATGGGTTTGCATTTGAATCTTTGGTTCAAATGGACTCATTTCAATCTGTTCTAGCTTGCATTAGCCCAAAACACATTCATATTGCCATGCCGTAGCATGCATCATATTGTTGCATATCGTCATGTGTTGATTGTGTTCCGATGTGGTAGGTTCTTCCTCCGAGGATACCCACGAATATCCGACTGAAGGGCAGTATCCTACTACCACTCCATCAGGAAAGCAAAACCCCCTTGTTCATTCCGATACAATCCCACTCTCTCACTCCTGCTCTCTTTTATTACATTAGGATAACAACGATTGAACTGTTACATGCTGCGGTAGTTGAACCCCTTTCCTCTGCATGACCTGTCATTGCCACGGTAAATAGATGAAACCCACTAGCATGAGTAGGAGTTGTTTGAGCCTTGATGTGCCTACTCATTCATGTTTGTTGTCATGCCTGCTACTGCTTAGAGTTGAGTCAGATCCGACTCATCGGGGATGAATTGTAATGTGGTGAACATGTCCTACTATTGAGAGCTAAGTGTGTGAACACGATTTGGTAAAGGTAGCGGTGAGAGGCCATGTAGGAGTACATGGTGGGTTGTCTCATTGAAACCGTCCTTAGGAACTGAGTTTTGTGTTTGTGATCCATGAATAGCTAGTACCACACATTGGGATCCTTACACTACTGGAATCAGCGATTTTGCCGTCTGCCAGTTCTTTGTCGTCCGCTATCAGACGACAAAGAAGGTATTTGCCATCAGCTACCGAAAACCAGACGGCAAACAACTGGCAGACGGCAAAGAAGGTCTTTGCCATCTGTCACTTCTTTGTCATCTGCTGGCTGACGGCAAAGAATCTTTGCCGTCAGCTGGCTGACAGCAAAGAGAGAGGTGGCCCCCACTAACGAGCCGATTAGAAAAAACTTAAGGGCCCCCCTCTTTGTCGTCTGCTAGCAGACGACAAAGATAAAAAAAGCGGACGGCAAAGGCTAACTAACCTAACCTAACTAACGGCCAATCGAGCCCCCTCCCCCCCGCCCGTTACTCCTCTCTGTTTCTCTCCCTCTCTCCTCCCCGACGCCACGCCACCAGATCCACCCACCGCCGTCCCCACCGCGCGGCGCCGCCACCTCCCCGCCCCCGCTTGCCCCATCGCCCCACCACCCCGCCGTCCCCACCCCACCCACCGACGCCCCGTCGCTCCACCATCCCGGCGCCCCGGCGCGCCACCACGTCGCCGGCCCACCCGCCCCACTGCCCCGGCCGTCCCATTGCCCCAGCGCGCCACCACGTCGCCGGCCCACCCGCCCCACTACCCCGACCGTCCCATTGCTCCGGTGAGTTATTTTTTGTGTTTTTTTGTTTTTTTCATTTTTTTGTTGTTTAATTGTTAGTGATAGATTTAGTGCTAGATATGTGTTATATAGTGTTAGTGTTAGAAGAAAAGAAGAAAACAAGTAGAAGAAAAAAGAATATGTAGAAGAAAAGAAGAAGAAGAAGAAGAAGAAAAGAAGTAGAAGAAGAAGAAAAGAAGAAAAGAAAAGAAGTAGAAAAAATATGAAAAAAGAAGAAGAAAAGAAGTAGAAGAAGAAGAAAGGAAGAAAAGAAAAGAAGTACAAAAAAGATGAAAAAAGAAGAAGAAGAAAAGAAGTAGAAGAAGTAGAAGAAGAAGAAAAGAAGAAACGAAAAGAAGTAGAAAAAAGATGAAAGAAGAAGAAGAAGAAAGGAAAGAAGAAGAAGAAGAAGAAGAAGAAGAAGAAGAAGAGAAAGAAAGAAGAAGAAGGATAGATGGAAACACCCCGACCGCCTGACCCCGACACCCCGACCCCCTGACCCCCCTGACCCCGACACCCCGACCCCGACACCGCACCCCGACACCCCGACCCCGACACCACACCCCGACACCCCGACCCCCTAACCCCGACACCACACCCCGACCCCGACACCACACCCCGACCCCGACACCACACCCCGACACCCCGACCCCTGACCCCGACACCCCGACACCGACACCACACCCCGACACCCCGACCCCGACACGACACCCCGACCCCCTGACCCCGACACCCCGACCCCGACACCAGACCCCGACATGACACCCCGACCCCGAAACAGCACCCCAACCCCGACACGGCACCGCGACACAAGAAGAGGTTACTGCTGCGGATGACCTGTCAATGCTTGACCGATTACGTCAAGGTGGCCTTCCACATGTTGATGCCACTGAACCCTATGAGCCCGTCATTGATTATAGTGATGATGATGATTATGCATTTATTGATGATAGTGATCGAGATTATTAGTAGTGTCAGGTATTCAATTTTTTTATGTTGTACTTGATGATGATACACTTAAGTGATATACATATTATTATTCATGTCGGTTTTTTTTATGTTGTACTAATTTCGTTTACTCTTTGTCATGGCAGGTGTTGAAAGATGGGCGCTGGTCGGGAGCGCTCCGAGGCCCCTTCTTCGTCGGCGCGTGGTGGGAGGTCTTCCTTTCCACACGCACCTCTCCGCAGAGCGTTGCTGGACAGTATGGCGACACCGCCGGGCCCTTCTTTGTCGACAGTGGTGCCCAGCAGGGGACGAGGTAAGGGAGGGAAGAAGAGGGGAGTTTGAGCACGTGGTCGCGGGAGAGGAGGTAGGGTGACTGCTAGGGCGCCTTCCTCGCCGCCACCCCCAGCTGTTTCACCCGAGCACGTGACTGCTAGGGTAGAATCGTCCGAGGAGGAGGCTACACGGACTCCGGTCCACAAGCCTCCGGTCCATGGGCCTTCGGCCCACGAGCTTTGGGTCGACGGGCCTTTGGCCCACGAGACCCCGGAGGAGCACACGTCTGGATGGGGTACCTGGCCGGATGAGCCTGAGGGGCCGAGTGGCCATGCTGATGATGGCGGGGAGCCGACTGATATTGAGGAGGAGGGGGCACCGTCTACCAGCGTGGTTGTACACGGCTCCCGTCCGTGCCGGCGACCCGCGAGCAGAGGTGGTTGATTTTCCCTGATGGGAGAGGTAAGTGCATTTAATCTTTTTGTACCTTCTGCATTCACGTTTCTTCAAATATCTAATCCGTTGGCCTTGTCATGCTGTAGGGGTTGGGACCACCATCATAGTGTCCGCCGGCCCAACTCCGTCCTTGGAGTGCCTTGCCAGCAAAACTTCCCGCGGTTTTTGACGTTGCCTGGGAGCACTACTTGGCTGCCCCGGCCCCGCCGGGTGAGATTATCGACAGTGTCTTGTCCGACACGAGGGCAGACGTGGTGATCAGAAAGTTCTGGGTAATTTCTCCTTTACACATTTAAAAATATTCAACTAGATAGTTATTAAGTGTACTAATCAATATTGTCTCATTTGATTGCAGACATTCTACAGGTGTGAGGAGGGATACGAGGAGGAGGCGGCAAATGTTATCGAGAACGTCTGCAAGCGCCTACTACAGAACTTACGACACGAGGCTCGGGTGCAGGCTGTTCGAGACTACTACGCCTTGCGTGGTATCAAGAAGCCCAAGCCGGCTTGCCGCGATAAGTTCCTGAGTAAGGAGCAGTACATGAAGGTAATTCTTAAGGCCTTGTACTTACTTCCTTCATTTAGTAATTCATAGCCGTAGCGCTCAAGTTTCTATTTGCTAACTTAGGCGCCTCCGAGATGGTGTGCGGATCGGATGGATTGTTGGGAGGTGTTGGTCAATGAGTGGTGCTCAAAAGAATGGCTAGCCGTCCACAACGCGGCCAAGGACAAACGTGCCCAAATGGAAGGTGTGCCACACCATCAAGGCAGCTCCAACTTATATTAGTTCGGGCGGAACTGGGTATGTGGTTTGCTTCATGATTCATGCAATTCATTCATCATGCTAGATTGATCCCTTCAATTACTAATTTACTTTGTTTCTCACTTTCAGGCACGCTACAATAAGGCAGATAAGGTGCCAGAGGTGTACGACCTATATGCCATGGCCCACACCGCCTCTTTCAAGAAAGTCAAGGCATTCTCTCCATCTGACCTCGATGATCCAATCAACTTCACCAACATCTCCTCCCACGACAAGCTCGTGAAATATAGAGATGAGGGGAAGGCGAGGAAAGGGGAGGACTTTAACTCGAGCCAGGGTCCCATTGATCCAGAGTTGGTGATGATATCTGGTGGCGGGAGGTCCCATGGCTCCATAGCCATTGGAGATGGACTTATCCGTTGTCCTAGTACTCTCCCGGAGATCAAGGCGCGCCAGTCAAGCTCCGCTCCTGAGATAAGGCCTCGTGAACGGCCAGTCCAACTCGCCATCAAGGTTAGTTATACGTACTCAGCTATCTTTCTCCATTACATTGTGTGTGCTTCCATCAATGATTACAAATGGTAATGAGGAGTGGTGTTGCAGGCTGCTATACAGAGTGAGAGAGATAGAACGGAGAATCTTCTGGCGGAGGCGGCGGAGAGGCAGCGGGAGTTGGAGGAGAGGACGACAAAGATGATGGAGGAGGAGAGGGCACGGAATGACATGTAGGCAAGGGCCATGTACGAGCTCCTTGTGGTAAGTTTCTTCTGCAGATTAGCCAAAACATCCATGTAGTGTTTGTCTCATTACTAACTAGTATGACTGAGTCGTCAAAACCAAATGTGCAGTCTGTGTGCGAGAAGTTCGGTCAGACCGCTCCGCCGATGCCAGTGATTGCTCCTGGGACCAGAGTGAGTTTAATTTGAATGGACATTACTTGCTAGTCTTAACATTTGAGTGTCATCATGCTAACGAGACATTGGAAATGATCTTTGGTGCAGCGTAACTCCAGACAAGCATCGCACGATCCTTCTCCAGCTACCGGCACGAGCCAGCCCACTCCTACACCTCCATGATCATGGTAAGTTTCTCTAGTGTTTTGCTTAACAAATGCATAAAGACCTAGACTTAGCCTTATTTCCTCCAATATGCTTACCACAATGACCTAGACTTAGCATAATTAACTTAGTTAGCTCATAAACAATCCATTTTACCCAAGTTAGCTCTAAAATGACCCATTTTACCTTAGTTAGCTCATAAATGATCAATTTTACCCAAGTTAGCTCTAAAATGACCCATTTTACCTAGACTAGCTCCAAAATGATCCATTTTACCTATGTTAGCTCTAAAATGACCCATTTTACCTAGGTTAGCTCCAAAATGACCCATCTTACCTAGGTTAGCTCCAAAATGATGCATTTTACCCATGTTAGCTCAAAAATGACCCATTTTACCTAGATTAGATCATAAACGATCCATTTCACCTAGGTTAGCTCATAAACGATCAATTTCACCTAAATTAGCTCATAAATGTCATATATTCTTCTTCTTCCTCATTTTCTTCTTCTTCTTCTCCAAAATGACATAAGTTAGCTATAAGTTAGCTCTAATATGCTTAGTTCACTCAAAGATGGCATAATTAGCTAGGTTGGCTCCATTTTACCTAAGTTGGCTCTAATATGCTAAGTCATCTCTACTATGCTTAGTTTCCTATAGGTTAGCTCCAAAATTACTTATGTTAGCACAAAATGACCAAGTTTACATAATAAGCTTAATTATATTCTTCTTCTTCTTCTTCTTCTCCAAAATGACATAAGTTAGCTATAAGTTAGCTCTAATATGCTTAGTTCACTCAAAGATGGCATAATTAGCTAGGTTGGCTCCATTTTACCTAAGTTGGCTCTAATATGATAAGTTATCTCCAATATGCTTAGTTTCCTATAGGTTAACTCCAAAATTACTTATGTTAGCACAAAATGACCAAGTTTACATAATAAGCTTAATTATAGTCTTCTTCTTCTTCTAGTATTATTCTAGTCTACTTCTAGTATCCTTCTAGTCTTCTTCTTCTTCTTCTTCTTCATTTTCTTCTAGGTTAGCTCCATTTTACTTAAGTATGCTTACTTCTTATAGTCTTCTTCTTCTTCTTTTTCTTCTTCTTTTTCTAACATGTTGTTTATCATTTTGCAGATTTGATTTAATTCACGGAAGCTTGCATGGATGGAGTGCTTCTTTTCCATTTGTGCTTTTATAGATGGAGTGCTTGTTTGGATGAACTATGTTTCTTTTGTATCGATGAACTATGCATGTATGGTAGGATGACACTATTGTAATATGTATGGTTGGATGCATGTATGTGGAACTTGCTAAGTATGGTTGATGGAACTGTGCATGTATGATTAAATTATATGTGTTGGATATCTCATATGTTTGCTGTGAACTTGCCTTGTGAAAAATATATATGTATCATCTATTTGCTATGAAAATGGTTGGGTATAAGAAAAAACAGAAAAAAGAGGCAATGCAGGCTCTTTGCCGTCTGCCACCGACGGCAACGAGCTCTTTGCCGTCCGCCGCGGACAGCAAAGAAGCCACGTGGCAACCACCTGTGCTTCCTTGCAGCTGACCCATTTGGTCAGTTTGCCTAAAGTGGCAGACGGCAAAGGCTTGATGCTCTTTGCCGTCAGCGGCGGACGGCAAAGGCTGCCGTTAGACGCCTAACGGACTAACAGTGAATTTATTACCATGGGCTTTCTTTGCCGTCCGCCGCTGATGGCAAAGGCCCCTTTGCCATCCGCTTCAGAAAGCAGACGGCAAAGAAGTTCTTTACCGTAGCCTACTTTGCCAGAGCCTTTTGCCGTCCGCGGCAGATGGCAAAGGCCTTTGCCGTCCGCCATCCTTCCCTTTGCCGTCTGCCGTGGCAGACGGCAAAGTAGCTGATTCCTGTAGTGTTAATTGACTCTCTCGGCTTCTTAACCACCCTTGTCCTCTGTCTAGGAGTTGCAAGTAGTTTCTGGTGTTTGTAGTATACTGGAGGCCGTGCGCAGTGCTGACCCTCGGGGTGGGCTATGATGTGGTAGGTACGTGGCCGGGCATGCCGGGCGCCCGTTTGGTGTCTCGGAACCCTGTACACATCGTTCGGGGCCGTATGTGGAAATCTCGGCCGGACTCCTTGCGGATGGAACCTGAATAGGCGGTAAACCTGGACTAGAGACTTGAGTGTTTAGGTAGGCCGTGGCCGACACCCTCGTTGGCCTTCCGCTTGAAGGCTGACGAGTACATGTCGTGTAAACGGCGGTAAGTGGTGAGAGCGTGTGTGAAGAAGTACACCCCTGCAGGGTTAACATCATCTATTCGTATAGCCGCGTCCGCGGTAAAGGACCTCTGGGTTGCCTGCACAGTTCATAGATAACTTGAAGTGGATACTATAAAACTCGCAAGATAAGTGTGAGTGCTATGGATGGCCTTCTCGTAGGGAGATGGGAGCGGATCCATAGTGGTGTATTAATATGGTGAATATGTGGACTCGTGTGCGCCACCTCAAAAGAGTTACTTGCAGTCATAGTTTAGGATAGCCACTGAGTCAAAACTGGCTTGCTGCACTCAAACTCCACCACCCCCTTTGTTGATACTAATGCATATGTAGCTAGTTCTGATGTAAGTCTTGCTAGGTACATTTGTACTCACGTTTGCCTATCTTATGTTTTGCAGAGAGACGTCAGTCTCGCTAGTAGTTCCGTGTGGACTTCGACGTTTAGCTTGATACCTCAGCTACGATCTTGTGCCCTCGGCAGGATCTAGTAGATAGTCAGGCTTCTCAGCCTTTTTCATTTGTAGATGTCCGTACTCAGACATGTTAAGCTTCTGCATGTGCTTTGACTTGTATGGTCTGAATGTTGGGTCATGCGACCCATGTTTGTAATTTCTCGCTCCTCGGAGCCTAATGAATAAATACTTTGAGTCGTAGAGTTTTGTTGTGATGCCATGTTGTATTTACACATATCAAGCATATTGTGTGTATGATTGAAATGCTTGGTACGTGTGGGATCCGACAACCTAGTTGTTTATCCTTGGTAGCCTCTCTTATGGGGAAATGTAGTCTTGTGCTTCCATGAGCCATAGTAGTCCGCTACAGCCCGGTTCACCGGAGTCCTGCTAGCCCAGCACTACTGCTCCGGAACACTTGACCGGACGACATGTGATTCACTTCTTTCCTGTGTCTGTCCCTTTGGGGAAATGTCATGCGGTGACATCCGGAGTCTTGCCTAGCTTGCTACAGCCCGGTTCACCGGAGTCCTGTTAGCCCAGTGCTACAGCCCGGATTCGCACGCTGCTGACCGACTTGCTCGATGTTGATTCATGTATGCCTGTCCCCGTTAGTTAGTGCCACTTTGGGTTCAAGACTTGTCATGTCGGCCCGGGTTCTCTGTCATATGGATGCTAGCGACACTATCATATACGTGAGCCAAAAGGCGCAAACGGTCCTGAGCCATGGTAAGGCGACACCCGTGGGAACACCGTGCATGAGGCCGCAAAGTGATATGAGGTGTTACCGGCTTTATCAATGTGACTTGGAATCGGGGTCCTGACAGCTTTGGTATCAGAGCCTGACTGCCTGTAGGATTACCAAGCCAAACTGGTCGAAGTTGAGTCTAGAAATTCTTTAGTTATATAGGGGAATTGATTGTGGAAGGGAACATAAGGCTCTTTTTACTCCTTTACCTTATGCCCTTCTGATCTGAGTCAACCTCTTCTTTTCTACGAGGATTAAGAACTAGGCCTTCTCATCTATCTATCAGGATGACGTGTTACTAATCCATAGACTTATAGAGTTGATAGTTTCAAGCCCCAGTTCAATTCCTACTACTTTCGTGTGTTGTTAGTTGATCTCAGAACCTTGATATTGTGATTCTGGGTGGTTATGCCATCATTTTTTGCAAGATGTCTCAAATCTTTTTGAGCATTTACAGCCGTTATGATGTCCGAGTCATCCCAGGTTTCCAAACAATCTAATGCATTTGCAAATCCTTTCCCTCTGTTTTCGCGTCCCTTTGGGCCAGATTAAGCACACTAACGGTCTGTTGAGGTACTCCATTGCCTTGACATGTGTTGGAGCTAGTATTATGACCCTAGGCATCCTAGAGAACCTCCAAGTAATATAGTAATGCTTTATATTCCTAGTGTGATGATTCTGGCCATTATTCTCGAAAGCATCACGTGATGCCATTTAGTTAGTAGGCATTCTATTTCTGGGTTCTTGAACCCAAGATTCACTCTACTTAATTCGTGTAGAGAGTATTGCTCGTTCCTTTAGGATATTAGTAACCTTGCGACAGTCCTCGAGGTCCGTGGTATTTCCTTCTTCCAAATACCATGAACCATTAAGGCAGAAGTTCTTTAAACCAAAAGATCACAGTCAGAGTACTCTTGAGGAGTTCTCCATTCATAATTGTGATTCTGCCAGTTCTACCTTTCTACATGGGTTATCTGGAAGAAACCTGTTGAACTTGATTCGACATATTAATCTATGCATCCACAACTAAGAAAGATATATGTTCCCTTGAGTTGTCCCTCTTCATTTGTATTCTGACCATCGTCTATCAATTGATAGTCAGGAGTAATTGTGCATCCATGTTATCGATGCTTATTATTCCTGTGGTCCGTCAAGCCATTCTATTCCAGAATGACTAGGAGAAACAAACTCCAGTACCTCATCCATATCCAGGGTTGGGTCAAAATAGTTGTGTATCGCAGATCAAAATGCCAATCCAGCTTTTGATTCTGTTCTGCCCTGAAGTATGACCGTCTTATGTCAAGAATGTCATGGGAATTGCACACCATCTTATGAATTCTTGATACAGTGATACCTCTTGCCATCGTTGCTCATTCCTCGGTTCCTGTGTTGCTGCAACCGGAATACCGACAAGTGAATCATGATGTGTGAAATCAATACTCCTAGCAACTGCGTTGCTTGGTAGTTAAAGGACAATATTCTCATCCTTAGTGTGTTGGTTATTGAATCACCATCCTAGGACTGATCGTGCTACCTAGTCCATTTTTGTTGGTGCACTCTTTGATCGATGAGTTAGGATTTTTTCAAACCTTTGCTCTTTTGATCACATCATCTTGCCTTAAAAAACAAGATTGTTCTCGAGCTTAGTAACATATCGGTGGTTCGTGATGTTCCGAATATCTTCTCGGAAGTATTACCAGGTTGTCACCTGACCGCTATGTTGAGTTCGTGATCATGTTGGTTTTCCTCCAAACCACCCATTCTCCAAGAATCTATGTGGGATACGCCTGAGCTAGTTGGTTAAGCCAAACAACAACTTGGAGAGTTGGAAGATAAAAGCTTGTGTGACTTAGTTCATGTTAAGGGATATCTTTGTGTGTGTGTGTGTGTGTGTTGAAAAAAGATGATATCTCCATCGATTGGTCCTCGTGATCAGTTGTTGGATCTATTGCCTTGTCAAAACTTTGACTTGAGTATGGGCTATCGTCAAGTCAAATCAGAACCAACGATGTTCGTAATGTTGTCTTACTCGTGGTTGATCCCTCGAGCATACACCATTACATCTTTTGGTCTGACCAATGCTATCACCGTGTTCACATGATGGTGGAAGTCCAGTGATATGGAAATTGCGATGAGTTGTTGTTGAACCTATCAGCAGCATTTTTCTCCCCATGATTCATGTTGAACATCAACCTAGTGTTGAAAACTTTGTAAGCAATGCCTTCGTGTTCCGTTCATGAAGCTTATGCTTGGATGGAAGAAGTGACTTCCTCGAATTCATGTGTGTTTGGTGCAAGTTGCCTCCGTGAGTTCGAGAAAGATTGGTTTTGTTTCCTCTCTGGTACCATCCCAAGTCAGTTATGCATGTGCAAATGTATTCTATGGTTTGGTAGACTAATTACCTCCACTCCATATGGGTTCCCTAGCACACCAAGCCACTGATTGATTTGTCAAGGAGAAGAAGTTTCTTCTTAAGAGCTAGACTTACGCAAGGACTTCGATATCCTCGATGATGGTTCCCCACCTGAACTCGGTAGCGTTTTATTATAAGACTACTACGTGGTCATGCTTGTCTGGGACAACGTTTTCACATGTGTGTAGCAGAACCAGCTCATGTTTTGGAGCTTGCTATAGTAGTTCATTTCCCGAGAATCTCGCAACGCCATCTCGTTGAATTGTGTTGCAAACCTTCATTTTGCCTTCTAGACTTAATGAGTCTGGAATGTTCTGACCCCAACTAGATCTGAATCCCAGGCAGATAGGATGGGTTGAACGTCCTCCAAGAACTATAATATTAATATCTCTGTAACCCGGTAAAGTGATGTCGTGGCCAACACACCATCCAAAAGACCTATTATCGTAGTGTAACGCCCCGGATCCGACGCGCCAGGTGTCTGCCAGTTATTCGCCGTCCTTGCCTTGTCATTTGCTTGCGTGTTGCATCTGCATTGCATCAATATGTTTTTCAAAACTTGCATCCGGTCCTTTTCCCCGTTGTCCGTTTCGCGATCCGACATTCCCACACGCGCCCGTCGCCCCTCTCAGACCTTGTTTCGTGAGTGGGAGAAAAACGTTCTCGAAATGGGCCGAGATTTGCCGAGTGGCCTTGGTATAGCACCGACAGACCGCCCGTCACATTTCGTTCCATTTGGAGGTCGTTTGATGCCCCAACGGTTAACCGCGTAGCCCGAAACCCCTCTCTATTTGCAGCCCAGCACCCCTCCACCAACGCCCACTAACCCATCTAAACCCCCTCCATGCTCTCGCTCGTTCGATCATGATCGTGTGGGCGAAAACCGCACCCCGTTTGGACTCTCCTAGCTCCCTCTACCTATAAATAGGTGCCTTCCCCCGAATTTTTCGTCCAAAACCCTAGCAAACTTCCACTCCGCGCCGCTGCCTCCACGTCGCCCGGACCAATCCGGGGACGCCACCTCAGCTCCGCCGCCGCTCCCGGCCAGTCGCATCGCGCCACGTGTCCCGCTCGCCTCGCCGGCTCCCCCACAGCCGCCGCGGGCCCGCCGAAGCCCGCCCGGCCCGAAGCCGCGCCGCCGCAGCCCATCCGGGCGGATCGCCCTACGCCTCCCGCGTCCCCGTGCTCCACCGCCGCCGCCCGGCGCTCGCGCTGCCCCGCTGCCGTGGTCGCCCGCGACGCCCCTCCGCGACGCTGGCCGCCGACGACCTCGCCGGACGCGAGCTCCGTCGCCCTTCGCGCCGTCCACACGCCGCGCCTCCCGTCCCCACCGACCCGTGCCTCCCTCGCCGAGCTCCTCGCCGACTGCGCCGTCTCCGGCGACTTCGCCGGTGTCGGCCGCCGCCCCACCTCGGATCCGGTCGGGTGGGATGAGATCCACCCGACCACCGATCCAAACACGCCTTCCCCCGACCGGGTCTCCCCGTCCCGCTTCGTCCCCTCCAGTTTTCTGAGTGGTAAATTTGTGCTGTCCCGAAATTGTTGCATTATGTTGCCCTATTCATCATGCCATAACTTCGTGCTCGGTCCTCCGATTCATGCATATGATATATCGAAATGTTCGTCATGAGATGCTCTTCATTTTGTCCCATTTGCCATGCTTGGTAAAGATCATCTTGATGCCCTAATCATCATTGAAAATTGCTATATGATGTTATCTGCTGTCTGTTATCACAACTTGAGGATTTGTCTTTTTCATTGCATTTTGTGTGTGCATCCTTTCAGCATGAGCTCTACATGTGATTTGAAATACATCATGCCGTCTTTACAGTGGTGCTTGTCTTGTATTTTTTTGATCTATGTGGTGACTAGCACGAGCATGCAAATTAGTCCCCATGATGTTGCTGATTTCTGTGGCTTAGTCATTTCTGCCAAGTCTGAATCTGTTATATTTTGGTGCTATGTAAACCTGCTGTCTCCATGAGATCTATGCATAATCTGGAGATGTTCACTAAGGATGTTTTGTTACACATGTTATGCTCTATCCATCCATGCCCATGTTTGCAATTATGGAGTGCTCTAGCATGTCTTAATATTGCTCTACTTTTACTATAAAATGTTCCTGGCAGATTGTTTACATGTTAATCAATTTTGCCATGGTTGTTACTAGTGATCCATGCACCCTATGACTATGATATTGCCATGCTTAGCTTCATATTTGTGCCATATTCTGGCTGGTTACCTTGTCATGCCATGTATTGCTCTGTGGTTAGTGGTTCAAGCTCGCCAACATGCCTACTTATCGTTGTTTCTTCCATGTCCTGTTATTTTCACCAAGTCTGAATCTGTCATATTACTTGCTATGTTTATATGGGTGCCACCATATCTTCTGTCCCTTTTTAGCTCATGTCCAGTAAGGGACTTTTTTTCTATGCAATTACTAGATTCTTTCCATGCCTTTGTTTGCTATGATATGTTCCTGTAGCATGTTGTTTGATAGGTCTAAACTTTGGAACCTGGTGTTACTTCTGCCATGTCCAGTGATTTCTGCCAAGTTTGTGAATCAGTTATTATTTGTAATCTTGCCATGTCCTTTTGAGCATGTTCTAGAGATTTCTGGAGATAGCTCAGTGTTCATGTTTTGTGATGCTTTACCTGTACTTCATGTGCATGCCATTTGCTTTCATGTTAGGGTGCTGTAACATATTGTTTTGATGCTTGCAAAATGCCTAGTTGCTGTCATGGACAGATTGTTGTTATATCTAGTTTGGAGTGTATGTGTTGCACCGTTTGGAGTGTGCTCTATATGGAACTTGCTTAGTTTTGCATTTATTTTCATGTTACCTTGTTGCATACATGTTTTGAGTGTGTTTGCTTGATGTTTGAATGCATTTTGCATCAATGCCATGTTTAACTTGTTTTGCTCATATCTTCTAGGCCGTAGGTCCGAATCTAATGAACTTTATATGTAACTTGACTACAATTTCATGTAGATCATCTTGGTGCATCTTAACTTGCTGTTTAACAACTTGAACATAAGGTTTATTCAGATCTGGACCAATTTCGAAATTTGTATATGAGGTCTTACCGAAATTGTTATATGTTGTTTCCGGCCTCATTTAAACTTGCTTTGATGTGTTGATCTTGTATGCATCATCTCTTGCCATGAGTAGCTTCATATAGCCTTGTCTTGCATCATAATTGATTGAGCATCATGCCTTGTTCATGTGTGGTGTGTTTACCATGGTGTGTGCTTCTTCTCGATAGTTCCCGTGTCGTTGCGATCGTGAGGATTCGTTCGTCTTCGTGGCTTCATCTTCTTCATGGACTCGTCCTTCTTCCTAGCGGGATTTCAGGCAAGATGACCGTCACCTTGGATCTCATTACTATCATTGCTATGCTAGTTGCTTCGTTCTATCGCTATGCTGCGCCACCTATCACTTGCTCTTCAAGCCTTCCAAATTGCCATGAACCTCTAACCTTTGTCACCCTTCCTTGCAATCCTTTGTTTGGCTATGTTACCGCTTTGCTCAGCCCCTCTTATAGAGTTGCTAGTTGCAGGTGAAGATGAAGATTGCTCCATGTTGGATTATGTTTATGTAGGGATATCACAATATCTCTTATTTAATTAATGCATCTATATACTTGGTAAAGGGTGGAAGGCTCGGCCTTATGCCTGGTGTTTTGTTCTACTTTTGCCGCCCTAGTTTCCGTCATACCGGTGTTATGTTCCTTGATTTTGCGTCCCTTACGCGGTTGGGTGATTTATGGGACCCCCTTGACAGTTCGCTTTGAATAAAACTCCTCCAGCAAGGCCCAACCTTGGTTTTACATTTGCCTCACCTAGCCTTTTTCCCTTGGGAGTCGCGCTCCCGAGGGTCATCTTATTTTACCCCCCCCCCCCCGGGCAAGTGCTCCTCGGAGTGTTGGTCCAAACTAGAGCCACTTGCAGCGCCACCTCGAGGAAACTTGAGGGCTGGTTTTAGTTGTACGTAGTGTTCATCCGGTGTGTCCTGAGAACGAGGTACGTGCGACTCTATCGGGATTGTCGACACATCGGGCGGCTTTGCTGGTCTTGTTTTACCATTGTCGAAATGTCTAGTAAATCGGGATTCCGAGACTGATCGGGTCTTCCCGGGAGAAGGAATATCCTTCGTTGACCGTGAGAGCTTATAATGGGCTAAGTTGGGACACCCCTCTAGGGTATTATCTTTCCAAAACCGTGCCCACAGTTATGTGGCAGATGGGAATTTTTTAATATCCGGTTGTAGAGAACTTGACATTTGACTTAATTAAAACGCATCAACGGCGTGTGTAGCCGTGTTGGTCTCTTCTCGGCAGAGTCCGGGAAGTGAACACGGTTTCTGGGTTATGTTTGACGTAAGTAGGAGTTCAGGATCACTTATTGATCATTGCTAGCTTCACGACCGTTCCGTTGTTTCTCTTCTCGCTCTTATTTGCGTATGTTAGCCACCATACTTGCTTAGCCGCTGCTGCAACCTCACCACTTTACCCCTTCCTTACCCATTAAGCTTTGCTAGTCTTGACACCCATGGTAATGGGATTGCTGAGTCCTCGTGGCTCACAGATTACTACAACACCAGTTGCAGGTATAGGTTTTGCGATGATCATGACGCGAGAGCGGTGTTACATGTTTTGGAGTTCTTCTTCTCCTTCTTCTTCGACCAGGGGATAGGTTCCAGGTCGGCAGCCTGGGCTAGCAAGGTGGATGTCGTTGAGTTCCTGTTTGGGTTTCGTCCGTAGTCGGATGTTGATTTTATATATGATGTATTGATGTATTCTTGCGGCATTTGTATGCCTTGTATGTATCCCCATCTATAATGTAATGTTGATGTAATGATATCCACCTTGCAAAAGTGTCTTCAAGATGCGCTTCTATCCTTGGTGGGACCTTCGAGTTCCTTTAGGATAGGGTCGCATCTTGGGCGTGACAAGTTGGTATCAGAGCCTCGACCGACCATAGGAGCCCCCTTGATTGATCGTGTAGTTTGGTCGTTGTTGAGCCCAGAAGAAAATTATTTCTGAGTCTAGCTATATCGGAGAGTAGGAATTCTTTTTACTCCTCAGCCCCTTCGTCGCTCTGGTGAGAAACCTTGACGTAGGTGTTTCGACTTACTTCTCTTCCCCTTCAAATTTTTCTTTAGGATCACGCGGTTAGTTTTCGTTCGTTGTCCATCCTCTTTTCAATCCGGCGCATTTCTCTTCGAGTGTTTTCGATCCTCATCATCTTTTGCGAGATCAGTCCTCAGTTATTTCTCTTCCGACATTGTTTTTCCCCACCCGAAGTTGTCTTTCTCTTTCCCACCTGCCCACCCTTTTTCTTCTCGGAACTGGAGTCCGTAATCGGGTATCCATCCTTCTCGTGCGAAATCCCTGCATTCTTTCCTCAATTATTTTGACTCTTCAAATTATTCGTCGGTTCCCTGTTTCAAGTGGCCTGTGTTTTCCCGCCTTCCCACCCCTTTTATTCCGGAGTCTGAGCCTCTATTCGAGCATCAATTTCATTCGTGCGGAGTATCTTCAGTTCTTCCTCAGTTGTCTCAACCGGCGAATTCTCGTCGACTTCATGAATGTTCGTCTCATTTCCTTTTCCGGTGGATCCAATGCAAGTTTTTCGTTATCGATCGTATTCTTCCCCCAGCTCAAATATTTCCCTCTGATCGTTCGCCTCTCGCCATTTAATCGTTCCGGAGCGATGAAGACATCTCAGGAGATTCGGCTGTGTTCGAATTAATTCGAGGTTGTCACCTCATTCAAGTCCTTCAGTTGTTCCGGTGCATCATCTATCTCTTGAACAGTCTTTTTCAACGGTGATTTCTCTTCAGTGGGCCCTAACCCATAGGTCTTTTCCCAGGATCTTACCTGACTCTTCTAATTTTCATGGAGCTATTCTCAAATCCTTTTAGAAGTTTGATGTAAGTATGAATTTCATCAGTCAGGCGTTTTTCCAAGATCGATTTCAAATTATTTTCATTGTTGGCTCAACCTCTTCGTTTTTCATTCTCCCGGAGTATATCAACAATTTTGGTGTTATTTCTCGTCGTCATTCTCAACATTTGAAGACTGAAGTAGAGTTTTCCCTAAATCTTGTCCATTCTCCCGAAGATTCGTGGTGCTAGCTTCATGTTATCCTCTCAAATTGTTTCTAGTCGTGCAATTCTTTTCATCCATCCGGAGTATTTCAGGAGTTGTTTTCTCTCTCGATTATCTGGAGGCCTTCATTTCAGAATATTTCTTCGTTCTAAGTTTTCAAATCCATTCTCCGATTATTCTATATTCATGCCTTTTCGTTCGTCTCCATATTCTTCCGGTGCTTTGCTCTTTAATCAGTTTGCGATCTCTTCGTTCACTTGTCTCTAGATTCCCTCAAGTATCTTCGTGCTTTTCTAATTCTTCCCGGTGATGCATTCTCCTTCGTCACTCAATTTTGAATTCCTACGGTGGCTCATTCAAGATTCTTTCTGTTGTTATCATATCAATTCATTCATTCTTTCCAACCCTACCGGTGGCTCACGAAGACTTTCTCAAGTTTTGCGCTATATCCCCCCTTAATCTTTCCAACGAGAATAAGTAGTATGCAAATCCATTGTTTCTCATCAATTTAATTGGTGGAGGATAAGCATAACGTAATACTTATTCTTCTTTCTTTAAATGGTTTTATCTCTTCTTTTCGGAGATTGTTCATCTTATCACTTTCTCGGTTCAAAGTGTTTTCATCTTTTTTTTCCAGAGTTCCAAGCTTCTCGCCGATTTCGTCGCGAACCTCCATCCAAATCATCGCAAGGATTTAATCTTATCCCTTTCATCCTTTAATTTTATCTCGTCATTCTTTTGTTACCGGAGTTCATCATGGTGGCTCGTCAGGATTTAATTCACTCTTCAAGTGTTCATCAAGATTCTTGTTGAAGGAGTTCTAGTATCTTTCCTTTGTGCTTTTCGAAGGGCAATTAATTCTCCGTATTCTTTTGAAGTGGAGTTTTGCATTTCTTCGTTCTTCTAAGCTACCCAATCATTTCCGTTTGTGGCCGGTTATCACCTTATGATCTTGAGATGTTACCCATAAGTCCACAACAAGCTTATTCTTTTCGCTGTTGATTTTCTCAACAACTCCACTTCAACCTTCCTTCTAAAGATGCTTTCATTTTCATTCGTGGCATAAGTTGTCATTTTCTTCTCCGTTCTTTTCATTCAACTCTTTCAATTCTTTCCGGAGGTTTTGCGTCGTGTCTTCATCAAGTATCATTCCATCCTCTCAAGCTCGTGTTCTATTCCTCCATGTTTCAACCGGAGTGCCGCTTAAATCCTTTCAGTCTTATTCTTTTTTATCTCGTTCTAGCCGGAGTGGTTTCAGAGTCTATCTGATTCCGTGAGCATTGGATTCTCGTCATTCTCGTCGTTCCTCTCTTCTTCTCGAGTGCTCTCGATTATTTGATTTCCTCTTGCGTTCTTATTTCACCTCATCCCTTTTTCCTTCTGTCTCGGTCCTAAGATCTCAGGACGAGATCTCTTGTTAGTGGAGGAGTGTTGTAACGCCCCGGATCCGATGCGCCAGGTGTCTGCCAGTTATTTGCCGTCCTTGCCTTGTCATTTGCTTGCGTGTTGCATCTGCATTGCATCATCATGTTTTTTAAAACTTGCATCCGGTCCTTTTCCCCGTTGTCCGTTTCGCGATCCGACACTCCCACACGCGCCCGTCGCCCCTCTCACACCTTGTTTCGTGAGTGGGAGAAAAACGTTCTCGGAATGGGCCGAGATTTGCTGAGTGGCCTTGGTATAGCACCGACAGACCGCCCGTCAAATTTCGTTCCGTTTGGAGGTCGTTTGATGCCCCAACGGTTAACCGCGTAGCCCGAAACCCCTCTCTCTTTGCAGGCCAGCACCCCTCCACCACAGCACACTAACCCATCTAAACCCCCTCCATGCTCTCGCTCGTTCGATCACGATCGTGTGGGCGAAAACCGCACCCCGTTTGGACTCTCCTACCTCCCTCTACCTATAAATAGGTGCCTTCCCCCGAATTTTTCGTCCAAAACCCTAGCAAACTTCCCCTCCGCGCCGCCGCCTCCACGTCGCCCGGACCAATCCAGGGACGCCACCTCAGCTCCGCCGCCGCTCCCGGCCAGTGGCATCGCGCCACGTGTCCCGACCGCCTCGCCGGCTCCCCCGCAGCCGCCGTGGGCCCGCCGAAGCCCGCGTGAGGCCCGCCCGGCCCGAAGCCGCGCCGCCGCAGCCCATCAGGGCTGGATCGCCCTGCGCCTCCCGCGTCCCCGTGCTCCGGCGCTCGCGCTGCCCCGCCGCCGTGGTCGCCCGCGCCGCCCCTCCGCGACATCGGCCGCCGACGACCTCGCCGGACGCGAGCTCCGTCGCCCCTCCGCGTCGTCCCCACCGCCGCGCCTCCCGTCCCCACCGACCCGCGCCTCCCTCGCCGAGCTCCTCGCCGACGCGCCGTCTCCGGCGACTTCGCCGGCGTCGGCCGCCGCCCCGCCTCGGATCCGGTCGGGTGGGATGAGATCCACCCGACCACCGATCCAAACACGCCTTCCCCCGACCGGATCTCCCCGTCCCGCTTCATCCCGTCCAGTTTTCGCAGTGGTAAATTTCTGCTAAGTCCCGAAATTGTTGCATTATGTTGCCCTATTCATCATGCCATAACGTCGTGCTCAGTAGTCCGATTCATGCATATGATATATCAAAATGTTCGCCATGAGATGCTCTTCATTTTGTCCCATTGTGCGATGCTTGTTAGAGATCATATTGATTCCCTAATCATCGTTGCAACAGTGCTATATGATGTTATCTGCTGTCTGTTATCACAACTTGAGGATTTGTCTTTTTCATTGCATTTTGTGTGTGCACCCTTTGAGCATGAGCTCTACATGTGATTTGAACTACATCATGCCATCTTTATAGTGGTGCTTGTCTTGTATTTTTTTGATCTATGTGGTGACTAGCACAAGCATGCAAAGTAGCCTCCATGATGTTGCTGATTTCTGTGGCTTAGTCATGTCTGCTAAGTCTGAATCTGTTATATTTTGGTGCTATGTAAACCTGCCGTCTCCACGAGTTCTATGCATAATCTGGAGATATTCACTAAGGATGTTTTGTTACACAGGTTATGCTCTATCCATCCATGCCCATGTTTGCAATTATAGAGTGCTCAAGCATGTCTTAACCTTGCTCTACTTTTGCTATAAAATGTTCCTGGCAGATTATTTACATGTTAATCAATTTTGCCATGGTTGTTACTAGTGGTCCATGCACCCTATGACTATGATATTGACATTCTTAGCTTCATATTCGTGCCTTCTTATTGCTGGTTACCTTGTAATGCCATGTATTGCTCTGTGGTGAGTGGTTCAAGCTCACCAACATGCCTACTTATAGTTGTTTCTGCCATGTCCTGTTATTTTCACCAAGTCTGAATTTGTCATATTACTTGCTATGTTTACATGGGTGCCATCATATCTTCTGTGCCTTTTTAGCTCACGTCCAGTAAGGGACTTTTGTTATATGCAATTAGTAGATTTTTGCAACCTGGTGTTATTTCTGCCATGTCCAGTGATTTCTGCCAAGTCTGTGAATCTGTTATTATTTGCAATCTTGCCAAGTCCTTTTGAGCATGTACTAGAGATTTCTGGAGACATCTCAGTGTTAATGTTTGGTGATGCTTTACCTGTACTTCATGTGCATGCCATTTTATTTCATGTTAGGGTGCTGTAGCATGTTGTTTTGATGCTTGCAAAATGCCTAGTTACTGTTATGGACAGATTGTTGCTATATCTTGTTTGGAGTGTATGTGTTGCACCGTTGCTCCGTTTGGAGTGTGCTCTATATGGAACTTGCTTAATTTTGCATTTAGTTTCATGTTACCTTGTTGAATCCATGTTTTGAGTGTGTTTTCTTGATGTTTGAATGCATTTTGCATCAATACCATGTTTAACTTGTTTTGCTCATATCTTCTAGGCCGTAGCTCCGAATCTAATGAACTTTATATGTAACTTGACTAGAATTTCGTGTAGATCATCTTAGTGCATCTTAACTTGCTGTTTAACAACTTGAACATAAGGTTTATTCAGATCTGGACCAATTTCGAAATTTGTATATGAGGTCTTACCGGAATTGTTATATGTTGTTTCCGGCCTCATTTAAACTTGCTTTGATGTGTTGATCTTGTATGCATCATCGCTTGCCATGAGTAGCTTCATATAGCCTTTTCATGCATCATACTTGATTGAGCATCATCCTTGTTCATGTGTGGTGTGTTTACCATGTTGTGTGCTTTTTCTCGATAGTTCCCGTGTCGTTGCGATGGTGAGGATTCGTTCGCCTTCGTGGCTTCATCTTCTTCATGGACTCGTCCTTCTTCCTAGCGGGATTTCAGGCAAGATGACCGTCACCTTGGATCTTATTACTATCATTGCTATGCTAGTTGCTTCGTTCTATCGCTATGCTGCGCCACCTATCACTTGCTCTTCAAGCCTTCCAAATTGCCATGAACCTCTAACCTTTGTCACCCTTCCTAGCAAACCTTTGTTTGGCTATGTTACCGCTTTGCTCAGCCCCTCTTATAGAGTTGCTAGTTGCAGGTGAAGATGAAGATTGCTCCATGTTGGATTATGTTTATGTTGGGATATCACAATATCTCTTATTTAATTAATGCATCTATATACTTGGTAAAGGGTGGAAGGCTCGGCCTTATGCCTGGTGTTTTGTTCCACTCTTGCCGCCCGAGTTTCCGTCATACCGGTGTTATGTTCCTTGATTTTGTGTCCCTTACGCCGTTGGGTGATTTATGGGACCCCCTTGATAGTTCGCTTTGAATAAAACACCTCCAGCAAGGCCCAACCTTGGTTTTACATTTGCCTCACCTAGCCTTTTTCCCTTGGGAGTCGCGCTCCCGAGGGTCATCTTATTTTACCGCCCCCCCGGGGGGGCCAGTACTCCTCGGAGTGTTGGTCCAAACTAGAGCCACTTGCAGCGCCACCTCAGGGAAACTTGAGGGCTGGTTTTAGTTGTACGTAGTGTTCATCCGGTGTGTCCTGAGAACGAGGTACGTGCAACTCCTATCGGAATTGTCGACACATCGGGCGGCTTTGCTGGTCCTGTTTTACCATTGTCGAAATGTCTTGTAAACCGGGATTCCGAGACTGATCGGGACTTCCCGGGAGAAGGAATATCCTTCGTTGACCGTGAGAGCTTATAATGGGCTAAGTTGGGACACCCCTCCAGGGTATTATCTTTCGAAAACCGTGCCCGCAGTTATGTGGCAGATGGGAATTTGTTAATATCCGGTTGTAGAGAACTTGACATTTGACTTAATTAAAACGCATCAACCGTGTGTGTAGCTGTGATGGTCTCTTCTCGGTGGAGTCCGGGAAGTGAACACGGTTTCTGGGTTATGTTTGACGTAAGTAGGAGTTCAGGATCACTTATTGATCATTGCTAGCTTCACGACTATTCCGTTGTTTCTCTTCTCGCTCTTATTTGCGTATGTTAGCCACCATACTTGCTTAGCCGCTGCTGCAACCTCACCACTTTACCCCTTCCTTACCCATTAAGCTTTGCTAGTCTTGACACCCATGGTAATGGGATTGCTGAGTCCTCGTGGCTCACAGATTACTACAACACCAGTTGCAGGTACAGGTTTTGCGATGATCATGACGCGAGAGCGGTGTTACTTGTTTTGGAGTTCTTCTTCTGCTTCTTCTTCGACCAGGGGATAGGTTCCAGGTCGGCAGCCTGGGCTAGTAGGGTGGATGTCGTTGAGTTCCTGTTTGGGTTTCGTCCGTAGTCGGATGTTGATTTTATATATGATGTATTGATGTATTCTTGCGCCATTTGCATGCCTTGTATGTATCCCCATCTATTATGTAATGTTGATGTAATGATATCCACCTTGCAAAAGCATCTTCAAGACACGCTTCTATCCTTGGTGGGACCTTCGAGTTCCTTTAGGATAGGGTCGCATCTTGGGCGTGACACGTAGTATCTTGGTTGAGGAAGTTGGCCACCTCCCCATAAGGATCTCGCAGGATTTAATTCCGTAGTTATTCCTTATGGATTATTGAGCTCCCGGAGTCCGACCTGCTACTTGATGTTCTAGATACCAAACCATTTCAATGAATGGGTTACGCTAGCACATCAAGGAGAACATTAGAAGCGGAGTGCTAAATTTTCTCGATCGATCATCCAGATTTTGATCCCTTGGCCTCGCTAAGGTGAAATCTGAGAAGGTGTTATCTTCCTTTGCATCTGCATACTCCACCATTATTCATCATGGTAGTATGTTGTGTTGCCAGGATCCTTGACACGGATGTTGGTAGAACCTTGATGAATATGGAAATGCTCAAGTTCTTGAGAGCACGCGCAAGCAAAATCATCCCTTGCGTTGTCTTCAACAAGGTAGTCCACATCATCCATTCTAGCCCGAGTGTGTCGTTCTCCCGAACTCCGTCAAACGATCGTTCGTAAATTGCCTCAGGCTGGTGAGAAGAGTTCCAATGATCTATGCATCAAAAGTAATTCCTTTTTGCCACTTGAGGGAATAATTCTACGAGTCACCTTCCTAAGGTGCCTCGTTATGGAATCATGACAGTTTTTCCTCGCTACTTTGAAACCCTCGTCAAATTGTTTCTTCCGTCCCTCCTGATGCATGCTTTGCCTCTCAGCTCCAGAGATGTTTCTATGTCCCATTCCGTGAGTTTATCTTGTGATCATTAAGATGATCCTAAGTTGCTCGAACCTCAGGAAGATTGATTCTTCTAAAATTCTCCCTTTCTACTCGTTGTCATGTTGGATGTAGTTCTCAAAGCAAGACGTCGAGATCAAGGTGATGCAATGAATCAACACCCTCGAGAAAGACATCTGGATCGTGAAGATTGTATTAGCTTGTGTCCCTCTGTCTTCTTACCTCACGACTTGAATCTCGGGACGAGATTCTTGTTTAGTAGGGGTGAGTTGTCACATCCCTAGATCTGGTTTGCACTAGGCTAGCCCTTCATGTGTGCATCATGTTTAAATTTCGTAGAAACTTGAAATGGGGATGACAGAACCCCCAGCACCCCTTAAACCAACTAGGGTTTACCAAAATTCTTTTCAATGAACCTGAAATGCCCTTCTAAAATGTTAATCATCTTTGCCTTGGTCTAGAACCTCTGACAAAAATGGTGCATAATTTTCTAGGACAGCATAAGGTCATTGGATTAAATCATACTCTATTTGCATTTGGGCATTTAAATACTATAAAATATTTAAAATGTCCAAATAATCATAAACTAAAATGTTACTGCTGGAAATATTCCAAACAGTGGGCATGAGAAGTTTCATGATTTTTGAGTGAGTTTTAGTATTTTTAATAAAGCTGTAAAGTTGTAGACAAATAGAAAAACTGAAAATAAAAGAAGAGAGAGAGAGAAAGGATGCCTACCTGGGCTTACCTCCTGTGCAGCCCACCTGGACGGCCCAGCTGGCTGGCCCAGCCCACCAGGGGCATGCATGTCTTCTTCCCCATGCCAGCGCACGAAGCAGCTCGGTGGCGAGCGCCGACGTCGCGCTTGGCCACCTCCTGCTTGCTGCCGCCTCCCCGATGTCGCCCTGGAGACGCCATGCACCCCCCAGGCCCTCTCACTATCTCCCCGAGCTCTTCTCCTCCACTGGCTCTCTCGCACGCAACCACCAAGCGCTGTCGTCGCCGCCGACGAGCACCACCGCGGCCATCGCCTCTCCCTCGCCTCTCCGTGCTGTGCAGAGGCTCCACCTCGACGCCACGGAGCCCCAAGACGAAGCACGCGCCCGCGGGACGCCCGAAGTGACGCCATCATCCTCATCCTCGCCGTCGGCCGCCGGAGATCCGCCTCCGCCGCCCTGCTCGCTTCAGCCCCTCCCCGAGCTCGCCGAATCGCTCCTCGTGTTCACCGTGAGCTGCTGATCATCCTCCCCCTCTCTGTTCTCTCTCTTGCACTCCATAGCCACCGCGCCCCTCTCGCCCGACTGCGTCGCCGCCTGCACTCATCGCCGACGCAGCTCCGGTGACCATTTGGTCCCGGGCGTGCGTCCAACATGCTCACCCCCGCGCGTAGAGCCTCCATAGCGCCTCGCTGCGCTCGTTTACGCACCGCAGCACCGATCCCGCGAACACCCGAACGCCGGCCGCCGCCGAGAGCTCGCTTCCGATGAGCTCGCTCCACCCCAGCTGCTCCCGCTTGCCCATTAGATGCGCGTGATCGCCAGCTCCCCGTAGAGCCTCTCCGCCGCCCATTTGGACACCCGTGGGTGATTTCCGAGCAGCGCCGCCGTCTCGGGCCTCGCCGGCGTCGAGTCACCGGTGGGTTTGACCCCGCTGAACGACTTGACCCTGGGTGGGCCCAGTTTGACCCCCTGGGTCTATGACAGCTAGGACCCACCTGCTAATTAAGTTAGGATTAGGACTAACTAAAAATTAGTTAGACTGATGACATTGACACACGGGACCCACTGGTCAGGTTTGACCTGGACCGTCCCCGTTGACTGCTGACGTCACCCTGACGCACTGCTGACGCAATAAAGCATTTACTGGATTTATTCTTATATAGGAAACTCCATAAAATGTTGCAAACTTCAAAAATTCATAGAAATTAATCTGTAACTCCAAATGCAAAGATTTATATATGAAATTTGATCAGAAAAAATCCAATCTTTCCATCTGTAATGGTCTCATGCATGTCAGAACACGCAAATCTTTCTGTTCAAGTGAAACAAGTTAATGCACCTTTATGACATCATAAAATGGGTTTGCATTTGAATCTTTGGTTCAAATGGACTCATTTCAATCTGTTCTAGCTTGCATTAGCCGAAAACACATTCATATTGCCATGTCATAGCATGCATCATATTGTTGCATATCGTCATGTGTTGATTGTGTTCCGATGTGTCTTTCGTGGTAGGTTCTGCCTCTGAGGATACCCACGAATATCCGACTGAAGGGCAGTATCCTACTACCACTCCATCAGGCAAGCAAAACCCCCTTGTTCATTCTGATACAATCTCAATCTCTCGCTCCTGCTCTCTTTTACTGCATTAGGACAACAACGATTGAGCTGCTACATTCTGCGGTAGTTGAACCCCTTTCCTCTGCATGAGCTGTCATTGCCACAGTAAATACATGAAACCCACTAGCATGAGTAGGAGTTGTTTGAGCCTTGATGTGCCTACTCATTCATGTTTGTTGTCATGCCTGCTACTGCTTAGAGTTGAGTCGGGTCCGACTCATCGGGGGTGAATTGGAATGTGGTGAACATGTCCTACTGTTGAGAGCTAAGTGTGTGAACATGATTTGGTAAAGGTAGCGGTGAGAGGCCATGTAGGAGTACATGGTGGATTGTCTCATTGAAACCGTCCTCAGGAACTCAGTTCTGTGTTTGTGATCCATGAACAGCTACTACCACACATTGGGATCCTTAATTGACTCTCTCGGCTTCTTAACCACCCTTGTCCTCTGTCCAGGAGTTGCAAGTAGTTTCTGGAGTTTCTAGTATACTCGAGGCCGTGCGCAGTGCTGACCCTCGGGGTGGGCTGTGATGCGGTAGGTACGTGGCCTGGCATGCCGGGCGCCCGTTTGGTGTCTCGGAACCCTGTACACATCGTTCGGGGTTGTATGTGGAAACCTCGGCCGGACTCCTTGCGGATGGAACCTGAATAGGCGATAAACCTGGACTAGAGACTTGAGTGTTTAGGTAGGCCGTGGCCGCACCCTCGTTGGGCTTCCGCTTGAAGGTTGTCGAGTACATGTCATGTAAACGGCGGTAAGTGGTGAGAGCGTGTGTGAAGAAGTACACCCCTGCAGGGTTAACATCATCTATTCGAGTAGCCGCATCCGCGGTAAAGGACCTCTGGGTTGCCTGTACAGTTCATAGATAACTTGAAGTGGATACTCTAAAACTTGCAAGATAAGCATGAGTGCTATGGATGGCCTTCTCGTAGGGAGACGGGAGCGGATCCATAGTGATGTATTGATATGGTGAATATGTGGACTCGTGTGCGCCACCTCAAAAGAGTTACTTGTAGTCATAGTTTAGGATAGCCACTGAGTCAAAACTGGCTTGCTGCAGTCAAACTCCACCACCCCCTTTGTTGATACTGATGCATATGTAGCTAGTTCTGATGTAAGTCTTGCTAGGTACATTTGTACTCACGTTTGCCTATTTTATGTTTTGCAGAGAGACGTCAGTCTCGCTAGTAGTTGCGTGTGGACTTTGACGTTTAGCTTGATACCTCAGCTACGATCTTGTGCCTTCGGCAGGATCTGGTAGATAGTTAGGCTTCTCAGCCTTTTTCATTTGTAGATGTCTGTACTCAGACATGTTAAGCTTCCGCATGTGCTTTGACTTGTATGCTCTGAATGTTGGATCATGAGACCCATGTTTGTAATATCTCGCTCCTTGGAGCCTAATGAATAAATACTTTGAGTCGTAGAGTTTTGTTGTGATGCCATGTTGTATTTACACATATCGAGCATATTGTGTGTATGATTGAAATGCTTGGTATGTGTGGGATTCGACAACCTAGTTGTTTATCCTTGGTAGCCTCTCTTCTGGGGAAATGTAGTCTTGTGCTTCCATGAGCCATAGTAGTCCGCTACAGCCCGGTTCACCGGAGTCCTGCTAGCCCAGCACTACTGCTCTAGAACACTTGACTGGCCGGCATGTGATTCACTTCGTTCATGTGTCTGTCCCTTCGGGGAAATGTCACGCGGTGACATCCGGAGTCCTGCCTAGCCTGCTCCATCCCGGTTCACCGGAGTCCTGTTAGCCCAGTGCTATAGCCCGGATTCGCACGCTGCTGACCGACATGCTCGATGTTGCTTCATGTATGCCTGTCCCCATATGTTAGTGCCACTTTGGGTTCACGACTAGTCATGTCGGCCCGGGTTCTCTGTCATATGGATGCTAGCGACACTATCATATACGTGAGCCAAAAGGTACAAACGGTCCTGGGCCATGGTAAGGCGACACCCGTGGGAACACCGTGCGTGAGGCCGCAAAGTGATATGAGGTGTTACCGGCTAGATCGATGTGACTTGGAATCGGGGTCCTGACGCTGGCATCAATTTTTGATTGCCCAGTGGATGTAATGTCCTGTAATATATGCTGGATGTGCAACGTTTTTTCCCTATATGCCATACCTTTGCTTGATCGGTTTTGGTCATGTGCATAATTGCTCATCGTAATGGGCTCAAATTATCTAATGTGGCCTAAAGACATGTACGAACTTTAGTGGGCCCATTAAGTTAATGGGCCGCTACCAGGCCGAAAGTTAATGGTCGGCCCTCTTAACTCTCGGGTCGTTAACAGGCCGACATCAAAGCGGGCAACAGGTGGGCCCAATTGATTTCACGGGCCGTTAACAGGCCGTTACTAAGTTCGGGCTACATATGGCCCTACTATACTGTGGGCCTTTAGAAGGCCGAAAGAGACAGAGGGCTTGTACTGGACCATGAAGAGCATGGGCCGCTATGAGGCCGAAAGTCAGGTCGTATTGTAAATGGCCCAACTGTGTTGTGGGCCTTTATCAGGCCGAAAGAGAAACCGGGTTTGGTATTGGACCATGAAGGGCATGGGCCGTTAAAAGGCCAAAACTCAGGTCCGACTACAAATGGCCCAACTCAATTATGGTCCGTTAACAGGCTCAAAGGCACACAGGGCCGGAATTGGCCCAATAATTAAATGGGTCGCTAAAAGGCCAAAACTCAGGTCTGACTACAAATAGCCCAACTGATATATGGGCCGTCACCAGGCTGAAAGAAACACCGGGCCGGAAATTGGCCCAACACTTAAATGGGTCGCTAAAAGGCCGAAACTTAGGTTCGAATACAAATGGCCCGACTGATTTATGGGCCATCAACCGGCAGAAAGACTCACCGTGCCAGAAATTAGCCCAACATTTAAATGGGTCGCTAAAAGGCCGGAAGATGTACATCGTGAAAATTGGCCCATCCACTGAATGGGCCGTTAACAGGCCGAAATCTCATCGGGCCGATATTGAGCCCAAATATATAGCGGGCTGTTAACGAGCTCGAACTGACGATGGGCTGCAACGGTGTCAAATCTTTAACGGATCGTTGACGGGCCGAATTTTGCACATCTCGTATGGGATATGGGCTTAAATGGACCTAACACAAGTAGGCTTTATATGGGCCGGCCTGCGAATTTTTATGGGCCGGCCTTTTTCACCGGAATGGGCCACTATTGGGTCATGTCACGTGTCGACCTATCATAGGCGCCTCCTGTCCAATGAGTGGATGACATATGTCCCAACGGTGAGGCAACACGTGTTTCCTCCGGCCAATGATGATTTTACACGTGGAGAATCCTCATTGGTCCGGGCTGTTAATGGTTTATCGGATCCAAAACCGTACCCGATAGCTTAATGGCGTTCCGTTACGGTGGATGCCACGTGTCGGTCACCCTTGACGAAAGCACTTCTGTGACGCGCGATTTATCGTCATGGAAGTGCGCACTTCCGTGATGATAATTTTGGTAATGTCATGGAACACTTCTACGACAGCACAGGTATGACTATCTTGATTCTGTCATAAAATCGTCATGGATGTACATGCATGACAAAAAACGCGACCTACTGTGACAAACACGTATCATCACGGAAGTGTATTTTTTTGTAGTGCTCTCACATGACCAATCTTTAAATAATTCCTTGAATATCACCTTGATCATCACATACTCTCCTTGAAACCAACAAATGGACCTCAAGAAAAGCCTATGGACAAATCCTTCAAATATAACTCAATGCAACCATTAGTCCATAGTGAATATCATCAATTACCAAAACCACACATGGAGGCACCACATGTTCTTTCAATCTCCCCCATTTTGGTAATTGATGACAATCACTTTCAAGAGAGTTTATATAAGCAATTATGCATCACCATGCAATGCAACAACCAATAATGCACGCGTATGAGATGCAAAAGTTTAGGACCAAAATCAAAGTAAGAAGAAATAACTCTCTAAACCTCTCCAAAAAACTCTCTGAAACTTCTCCCCCATTGACATCGATTGCCAAAATGGGCAAAAAGCTTAGAAGGCCAATATAGAATGTGTTCCTCAATAGATTGTGTACTTATCAAAAGGAGTGGAATGCAATACACATATCAGAGATAAATACTAGGAGGAAGACAAACTATATTGAGGATACAAAGATTGCTAAAGGATGATATGCCACAAAGACATAACAAAGAGAGAAACAAGCAATCAAAAGATACCAATTGAACCAACTAGATCCTACGAGTCACATGAAAAATGGTATTATGATAAGAGCACAGAAGTGTTCTATAGAAACTAGAGAAGCTCCCCATGATTTGTGCACTATTGAGTTTTGTCTTTGGATACAACAAGCACAAAATAGGATCATCACTCCCCCAAAATCAATAGAACCTCACAACAAGTGCAAGTGAGCATATAGAAAATTAAGCTTAGCACTTGCAACAAACACATGGTTGAGCAACATGTAAAAGATGCAACTTAGGAATATGCTCAACCAAACCGATGTGTGTGAGTCATGTCAAAGCACTTGAGAAGACTAATGTGAGGGTGAGCATTAAGCATCAACATAGTCTTGAATAAATGAGATACAAGGTGCAAGACATGTCCTTCCCACACACATACAAAAAGGTAAATAGGTTCACAATTACTAGAATGCAAATGAATAACCAAGGCTTGTGACAACCCATGGTGAAGATAGAAAATTATAGCATTGTCAAGAAGAGGGATACCAACTGAAATGGCAAAGCTCGTCAAGACAAGCATGTGGGAAACAATCTTCACCACAAAAGAGTGCATCAAGATGCAATGATATAGACCCGCACTGAACGGTAAATCCTTTCGCGGAACCACCAAGAAAAAGGTGGACATGAAAGAACAAGGATATCAACTAGAGATGTAACTTCTCTCAAGTGTATAAGATTCTAGGTAGATGAATCATGATGATATCAATCCACACAGAACGATGTACACATGAAATAGTTACAAAAAAGAAAGAACAAGATATCCAAAGGAAGCCATAAATATACCAATAAGATATTTGCTTGAAAGCATATCACATTGCTAGATATGATCTTATTGGATATAAATGAATTCCTACCACACAACCATCAAAGACATCACAACTAGCAACATGAGATCAATGTTGAGATGCTTTGACAAAGGAAACAAGTAACACAACATGGAATGAATACCATGCCAAGATGCAACCTACACAAGGTTGAATGCAAGAAAAGAATGCTTGAATAAATACTTGTTACCGAGATGGAATTGGAAGGATGTAGAAGAAACCAATTGAAGGTACTAGATAGTAGTTTGTTGAGCATCCTAGCTTGACTCCAATAAGAACATGGTGACACCACCTACCTTGTGAGTGAGTTGAGCATCCAATGCATCTCCAATTGTTCCTAGAACAACAACACAAACAAAATGGTACCCAAACTCATTAGGACCAAAGAGTTAGAGAACCAACAATACATAGGACAACCTCCACATAAATATGTGCAAATAGATATGAAAATGAATTTCATGCACATCTCATCCAATTTGAGACTTGGTGGAGTTTCCCCTATATATTGGGTCTAAGAAAGAAAGCATGCCAAAGAAAATACATGAAGTTAATATGCATGCTCAAGACATTCAAGAACCGATACCAATTGACAAAGAAATACCAAGTGAAGGAAAGATACCAAATGAATAAATCAACACTTGGAGGATATCAACTGAAAGATACATCAAGGAGTCAGATATCCATTGATAAACGCAAAAAGAAAGATGTCAAACTCCCAAAATAGAGAATGGTTCCAAACAAACCAAGTGCTCTACAAAGTTTCATGATGGCACAAAGTACCAAAATGAAACAGTTTGCATTCCACCAACACACACTTTATAAGGATCACAAGGTGAGCGATCTAAGAAAAATAGGATAGCTCCCCCAAGCATTGTTCATTATAGAGAAATTGCATTTGAATACAAAATGCACAAGATGGGATCACCACTTTCACTATATCGATACAAACACTAGACAAGCAAAAGGAAATAACAAGATCCACAAGTGGTATGGAATACAATGGGAGTTGACACAATACTAGGCAAGAGATAAGGCAAATAAAAGCAAAGGCCAATGTAAAGATGATCAATAATTTCTACCACACATAAGTGAGTACCAATTGTCAAAAGACAAGTAGTTTTTGGAAATAATTCCCGTTGGTAGATAGCAAGGATATCCAACATCATCTTCACACCAAAGATAAGCAAATTGCAACTTGTAGAGCTAACATGCCACCTAGGAACAAGATAATTTACAATATCAATTCTATGTGACAATATCTCAAATGTACAAATTTTCTAGGCTTGTAATATGCACAGCATATTACTCCCCCATACTGTGATACCAATAAAAACTTAACAAGAGGCAATAAGAGGATCCAACAAGAGATAATTAATGAACTATTTAGAATTTGAATTTCTCATGAGAAGATATACCACATAGTGATTAGATAATCTTGTAATATGAATACAAGATGGTATTCCTCATGTACACACATTTATAGGATTGTGAGGTGCACAAAGCACATCACTCCCCCACAATGGGATATTCCATTAATCTCTCACAAGAGCCAACTAAGAAACAAACAAGATGCACAAAGGCTCAACGTACGACACACATGTACAAGATGTGCAAACCAACATACACATACTTGATTACTCAAGATAAGCAATTTGGAGACACAACATATACAAACACATGCAAGGAACAAAACCAAAACATGCAAAGGGGCAAGTAACTTTCAATGTAAAGAATTAAAGTACAAGTTACCGGAAGGAGGCACATTGGATATAGTATAGAAACTTGATAACCCTATTGACTTGGCTTGAGACAATAAGAATGATGAAGTTCCCTTAATTCTTCATAATGTAGCCAAGTCTCCAATGCCCTCCAACAATACCTACTGATCAAGTTTGAGCTTGTTGGTCCCCAACCAAGTTGGGTCCTAAGAGGTTAGTCACAATAGGCTTGGCAACCCAAATGGTTCTTTGCTTGAAACCACTTTGAGTACCAACAAACTTGGCAAACAAATTGTCAACCTTATCCTTCCCAAGAGAATAGATATCATCAATAATAATTGGGTTGGATAAGTTACCACTAGTGCATGAAGAAGCGGGGTGACCTTTCTCATGACATAAGTAGCAATGTCTACTCTTCACTTTCTTCCCACTTGATTTCTAAACTTGAGAAGCATTAGCTTGAGTCTTCTTGGGAAGAGGCCTTTCCTCAACTTGTGGTTGAGCATGAGAATGAACTTGTGGCCGCTTCCCTTGTTGCTTGTCACTAATGGCCTTCTTCTTCAATGGGCAAGATCTAATAGGATGCCCTTCAATTTTGCACTTGAAGCAAACAATCTTGGCCGAATTCATGACTTGTTCTTGGCCCTTCTTCTTGTTGCTCTTGGACTTCTTATTATTATAGGAGTTGAATCCAAGTCCACCTTTGTCATTCAGGGATTTTTGCACTCTCAAGATATTGTTGAGCGTGGCCTTCCCATCATGGCACTTTTCCAAGTCTTTCTTCAAAGAAGTGACTTGGGCCTTGAGCTCTTTAATTTCCTCTACATGGTTAGTCTCAACACAAGCACTAGAAAAAGTATAAGCTTCATCGTTAGAGCAACAAGGCAAGGAAAGCAATTCATCACAAGATGTACCAATGTTATGCATGGATGAATTACAAGGACTAGCACAAGGCAATATAGCATTTTGACTAAAAGTAGTGCTAGTATCCACATGAGGCTCACTAGATGTTACCTTAGCAATCATGGTCTCATGAGCTATCTTCAGCACATTATGGGATACTAGAATATCATCATGAGAGCTTGAGAGCTTTTCATGGCTTTCTTCCAATTTCCCATAATTGCTAGATAGCAACTCAAGTTGAGCCCGTAGCTCAATATTCTCCTTCAAAATGGATGCTTCACAAGTAAGAGAGTTACTAGCACAAGCATCATCAATAATAGCAAGAGGAGAAGGCAACTTTAAGTGCTCATTTGAATATGAAGCTTTAAGTTGTGCATGAGACTCGTTGAGTTTGATGAGCTCACTCTTAATGACCCTTGTGCCATTTTCGAGGTGCCCAAAGTCCTTAAGGAGTTTTGCATGCGCAACTTCAAGCTTCTCATTTTTATTTTCAAAAACATTGGCCACATCAAGAGCTTTATTGTGAGATTCCCTCACTCTAGATAATTCTAGAGCAAAAGTCTCCTCAAGAGATTCCTTGGTGTGTCGGATTTCGGGTTCCGGCAAAACCCTTGAGGTTCGAACACTGGGGTGCGCACGAAGATTTCCCCCTACCTAATCACGCCCTCAGCCTCACCGCGATCTCTAAGCCTAGCTCGACGAACCCACAACACAAGAGACATGAGATTTATACTGGTTCGGGCCACCGTTGTGGTGTAATACCCTACACCAGTGTGGCGTGGTGGATTGCCTCTTGGGCTGAGGATGAAAAGTACAAGCGGAAGAACAGCCTCCTGAGGAGAGGTGTTCTTGTGCTTGGTGGGTGTGAGGATGGAGCGGATCCAGTACAAGATGAGTTGCCTCCTATCGTGGTGGCTAGTCCTATTTATAGAGGCATGGTCCTCTTCCCAAATATTGAGCGGGAAGGGATGCCACAACAGCCAATTTGAAGGGGGACAGCTAGTACAAGCTATCCTGACTAAAGGTGGTCTTCGCCTGCCAAAGGCTCTGGCGGTGACGCCGTCTTGGGCTCCACGGTGACCTCCGTCCTGCCGTCCTATTGGTCTTGGTCTCGTTGCACCAATATGGAAACCTTTGCCTGATGCCTTGGTACTCCTCGCCTGCGCTTGCCTCCTTAGCACCAAAGAGGAAATGAGGACACTGCGCGCTGGCGCCCGCCTGGCGCCCGCCTGGCTCCAGTCGTCATGGCTTGCGTCACTTGAACCTCCCGAGGTGTCCCTTGCCTTGATCTCTCCGCCCCTCACGAGCCGGCCTGGTGAGGCCGCTCCCGAGGAGGTCTTGTGTCCTCCGCCTCGCGAGGCTTGGCCTCTCGCAAGGGTCTTGAGTGTTTGTTGGTGAAGACGGATCGTACTGGGCCGCGAGTGGATCCACGCCGTGGGCCGCAGGTAGGCAAGTCTGGGGACCCCCATTCCCAGAACGCCGACAGTAGCCCCCTGGCCCAAGGCGCGCTCGGACTTGGCTTCGAGGCGAAGCCAAAGGGCAAGTGCGGAGCGCCGCGGGACCCCACAACCTGCGGCCTTGGTCGACGCGTGGTGATTGATTGGACGTGAGCGTCTCCGCTTCCCCACGCTGCCTCGGCAACTGCCCGTCTGACAAAAGGCTGGCGCGGGCTACGCTTGCCTTCATTGCTTTCCTCCGCCCTGCTCCAGATCCCCTTTCTTGCTCCTTGCTTCCAAAACCTCCAGATCTACTTCAATCCCCTTCCGAGGTTTCAACCAATGGCGCCCCGCAAGGTCAAGGCCTCTTCGTCGCCGGCTTGGTACGAGCCGGCTCTGGACGCGCCCAACGTCTCAGAGAAGAACCTCCCTGCCACGCGCCTGCTGACGGCGGGGGAGAGCAATGAGAGGGGGTAGACCGAGCTCCGGGCTGGCTCCGCCGAGCCGGAGGCTTCGAATAGCACCTTCTACCCCTTCTTTATGAGCAGCATCATCGCGGGCCTGGTTCCCCTTTCTCCGATTTCTTCTACGCCATCCTCCGCCATTACGGGTTACAGGCCCTTCACCTCCATCCCAAATCCATCCTTCTCTTGTCGATCTTCGCTTTCTATTATGAGGCATATGTCGGCATGATGCCATCCGTGGCTCTGCTATGCCACTTCTTCCTCCGCATCAACGAGGGTCGCACCTCCGGGTGCGCCAACTTCATCGCGGCTGGCAAGGCCAACGCGATCTCGAAGGCTGGGAAGAAGACCGACAGCTTCCGGAGCAAGTGGGTCATGATGGACGCCAAGTGCGTCCACCCACGCTTGAGGTTGCCGACGGAGATGCCCCAGTCTGACGAGGGGTGGTCTCACGCGAAGCTCACCGATGACCGGGCGACGTCGGTGCTGGAGAAGATGAACGCCGACCTGAAGCCGGGCAACGCGAAGGTGGCAAAGCTGACGGGGGCCATGCTCCTGAGGGTGTTCCTGATGCTGCGGGTGGCTCCGCTATAGGCGCGCTCGCGCCCCTTGTGGACGCTTGGGGGTGAAGAAGGCAAGCTTCGCCTGAGTCCGGGAGCCTTGTCTGATGAGGAGCTGGCTGTAGCTCTCCGCCTCTTGGTCGGGGACGACCAAGAGTATCCGCCGAGCGCCATCGTTCCCTTGTTTTGTCACAAGGACGGGGCGCAGGTTGTGGCCGCCATGCCCACCTTCGACGAGCACGGCCTGGTGCCGCCGGTGCCGCTTATGGTCCCGGAGGCGACGGCGCCGGTGGACGTGTCTTCAGGTGATTCCCGCAGGGATGGGGAAGAGGAGGAAGACGAGGAGCACGACTCGGAGGTGACCCCCGAGGGGATGGGGGAGACCTCCCCCTTGAGCAAGGCCGACATCCTCCGCACCCTTCCTGACGACGACGAGGTCGACGTCCCCCAGGGGAAGGATAAGTCTCCCGTGATCCCGACGAGGGGCAGGTCGGCGCTGATCTCCCGAGATGCTGCTTCTGCTCCAACGCCGCCTCGAGCCACTTCCGGCCCATCTGCTGCTCCTTCATCTGCTCCTGGAGCCCGTGCGCTCGTGCCCCAGGCTGTGAGGCTCTTGGGCTTCAAGCTTAGCAAGAGGAGGGTGGACTACACCGCGGTGGACCACTAAGTGTTCGTGCTCCATCTTGTTCTTGATTATGCTGCAGATTCTTGACGTTCACCGTTGGTTGGCTAGACCGCCGCCTGCAGCGAAGAACAGGAAGGAGGATACTGTGACACCCCAAAATTTTGACCTTGTTTTATTAATTAAAATTTTGCCAGGAAATTAAACTTTTCCAGTTGTCTAGATTTACCTTTTGATATTGTGTGTTTTTACCTCAAGTGGGAACTTTCCAAAAGTATTATTGGATTTGTATACTCTCTCTATGAAACAATTCTTTATCAGTGGATTTAATTTCAAGATTTGCTTTTCCCTGAGCTTTATTCTTTTAAAATGATTTTTCATGAATTTGGAGTCTCTGTTGCACTGCAACCATTTGATTAATGCATTTATAAATTTCACCAAAATTTGGGGATGTCATGTGATGTTTCCACATCACTTCTATGCAAAAATATCTTTTGGTTATTGGAGATTTTGAGCCCTGCATCAACTTTTCAAATCTGGTCCAGTAGGTATTTTTGCACTACAACCTACTTAAATATTCCTTTAAAAATCCTTCCAAGTGTTTGGAGATGTCAGTAGATGCATATAATTCAACTTTATGCTAAAACCCAGTGATGTTCTTTGAAACATTTGAGTGAATCAACCTCATTTCCATTCTGGTCCAGTTTGGTGATTTGTACTGCAACCCTATTTTATTTTACTCTAGTGCCCATGAGCTTTTTCCTGCTTATAGCCCTCCCTACAAAACCCTTAAGTCCAGCAGAGTGGACCCATTGGAGGTTTTTAAGTGCATGCAATGAGACCTCTTTCTTTCTGTCCAAAACTGAAGTTTTGCAAAACTTGCACTAGCAAGTTTCTGGTTTTGCCCAAATGATCTTGCCATCATCACCTACATCTAAAGAGACCCTGATCTGGAGTTTTTGGCCACTCCAAGAGTTGCCTAGATGCACTTAGCATTCGGTCGAACACTTGGTGTGCACAGCCAGTTTTGACATGAGTTTTAGTTTGCACTGTGTACTCGATCCACTGACCCAGCAACCTTGTCCACTAAGATCCTAGCTACTCCTAACCTAGTCCTGTTAATTGCCAGCCTCCCTCTAGCACTCTAGGCTGCCCTGGCATTTTGTCGAGCATGTCCCGTGCGTGCTCTGGGCGCGCCCAGAGCACACGTTTTGCACGCGCGCGCACCGAGCCGCCGCGTCGCACTGCCGCCCTCGCCGCGTCCCGCCCCTGGCCCTTGCTCGCCTGCAGAGCCACGCCCTGCCCTCGCCCACTCGCCAGATCCCTCCAAGTCACCCCTGACACCCTACAGCACCGCCGTCAGGGCTCCCTTGGCGGCACGCCGGCGTCGGCAGTGAGCTCCTGCCACGGACGGCGCCGCCCAAGCCACCCGCGCGCGCCAGCTGGCCCTTGGAGCAGCTCGAGCTTATCCTGGAGCCCGTCGGCACGCGCTCGTCGCCGCCACGTCGCCCTGCGGCTATAGAACGACGGTCGCCGGTGTTCTTATCCACGGCCGCCGTGGGACCAGCCTCGAACGCCTATAAAAGGAGGCCCCGAGCCCCTCCGAGCGCTCAGGCGACCTCAGGCCTCTCCCCTAGTGCTCCCCTAGCCGTGGATTGACCGGAAGAGGCCATCTCCCCCACCTCCGGCGGGTTCGGCCACCGCCTCCCTCCGGTCCCCTAGTCGCCAGCAAAGCCTCCCCAGCTCATCTAGCACCACCATCCCACTCCCCTCGACCTCACGGAGCCGCCCAGCCTCTCAAACTCGACCAAGGACCGCCGTAGCCCGAAACCCCCAAACCACCCAAAACCTCCTCCGCCGCGGAGCTCGCCGCCGGCGACTCCTTCCACCCCCGATGACCCAGCGACCACCGGGAGGACCACCCCGGTCTGGCCGGTCCATCCCTGCCCTCGGATACCCTCGAGGAGACGTCGTTCGCCGGCGTCGATCGCCGGAGTCCCGCCTCCGTTCGGGCAGAGGAAGAGGAGGGAGTGGCGACTGGTCAAACCTGACCAGTGGGCCCGCTGGACCCACTGTTAGTGACCCAACCCCGCCACCACATGTTTAAGTGGTCGCGTAACCTCCTGAGTACGTCTCCTCTGCTTCGAAAGCGTATTCTCCCCCAAAACGTTTTCCTTTTCTGGTTTTATTAAAAACAGAACTTTGACTGGCTATATCTTTTAAAATAAAACTCCAAATGAGTTGATTCTTTTTCCTACCTCTCTCAAAGTTCATCTAGTTTATTTTAAGATTTATTCCAAAAATATTTGGGACAACTTTTTGTACTGTTTTTGACGTATTTTTTATTTGAATATTCTTTCAAAATAGGAAATGGAGAGAGAAGAAAACTTTCAAAAAGTGCACCCCCTTGCATACTCTTGAAGGCAAGCATTCTGAACTCTGGCATAATATTTTTGTGAGGTGTTTTGATACGGTTACAACACCACTTTGACTTGGAGCATACGTTATTTTTATGTAACGATAAAGTCACACGCATGAGTGCAAATTGGAGATGCTTTACTGTTAGAAATGGATATGCTGGTGATAGTGATCCTCCTCGTGAGCTTTTCATGCATACCGGCAGGAAGCCGGGGAAGTCGTGGTCTTGGGTAGACACGAGCTTGTCCCTAGTTCCTCGTCGAGACGAGTGTGTCCGGTATGGCATGACGAGGTCTAATGAGCGGTGATTCTGTCTGGAAATATATATTGGTTATGATAAATCATTCGGAGAATACTTGGACCTCCTGAGTCGGCCGTAGGTCGAGTCTTGTTCAGTAACTTCCCCTATTTGTTTTGTACTACCACTTGTCCCTGCCGCAGGTAGGGTACGATTCAGTAAGTTTTCAACCCCTTACCAAAGCACACACCGTACAGAGAGGCCATGGTGGAAGATACCGGATGCATCCGGTAGGCATGCCACCTGGTCCGGGGGCATGGGTGTTTCCGGTTGGGACCGAGAGGGGGCACCCCTTAGAGCGCGTGATATAAATTTGATCCCATGCTACGTCGAGGTTGTAGCCTCCCCACTTAGAGTTTTGCTTGACAGGTGTCGTGGGTGATTCCAGACACCGGTAAGTTAAGCTGGTGTGTGCAGGTCAGGCGTGTTTTTAATTAAAAGGCCGTAGGCGGAATTAGTCCCGATGGACTAAATAAATCCGTTACTCGTGGGTAAAGAGTAGACCCTCTGCAGAGGTTAAACCTATTCGGATAGCCATGTCCATGGGTAAGGACTACAGTCTGAGATGGGTCTAGTGATGGTCTTCGGGTGGAGAAACGGCTGGACTAGAACTTTGATTTTGACCTATGACATATGAGGTTTATGACTATTATTATTATGGACTAACCATTTACTTTATTTGAATTATTGAGTATCCCTGGGACGGTTCTACCTCCTGGATATTCACTGTAATTATTCTTTATAAGCCCTTTATGTGGTGTCGCTCAGACGCCCGACTGCGGCATGCTTGTTATTTAATTATTCTTTATAAGCCCTTTATGTGGTGTCGCTCAGACGCCCGACTGCGGCATGCTTGTTATTTAATTATTCTTTATAAGCCCTTTATGTGGTGTCGCTCAGACGCCCGACTGCGGCATTGTTAATTTATTTGCACCCTTTCGAGGAGTCATTTCAGACACTCAATCAGTGCATTCTATTCCTTCTCCCGTATTGCATGTTCATATTTTACCTGCATGCGTGCATCAAGGATTTCGTTTATTTCGTGACAGACGTTATGATCATAAAATGTTCCAGAGCATGATTACCCCGTGTTATATTATACTCGTGTTCTTGATGTTTGCGAGTACATTCAAACGTACTCACTGGCTTGTCCCTGGCTATTGTCTTGGCCAGATTTCTTGCGTGGAGAAGAGCATTACGACGACAGCCCCAGAACCCATGTAAAGGTGATAGCAGCCTCGCGGAGATAGGAGTTATCCTGGTCAGCTGTTCTTGTGGGAAATGGAGTCCCATAGACGCAGATGAACCACAAACCGCTTCCGCCATCAATCTCTAGAAACCAAGTGTTGTACTCATAGGCCACAATGGTCTTGTACTACATATTTTGTACTTTGCTTGGAATTCTTGTATCAAGTTGGTGCCTCATCAGCTAACAGTAATCCTGGGGCTGGTGAGAACAAAGGCCATTCTCTGGGAAATTAATATCCCGAAAAACCGGTCCTGACAGATACGGTGACACCGCCCGGGGCCGATCCACCCGCGGCGGCCGCACCTCCCTCCGCGGCGAAGGGGAGCGACAGCGCTCGCACCTCCCCGGCCTGGTCGTCCTCGCGAGACCCGGAAGGGCATCCTCGTGAGGAGTCAGCCCCCGTGGCCCCGCTGGCTCTGGAGGCGCTGATGTCCGGCGCGGCTGCTGAGGTCCCCAAGCTCAGGACCCTCCAGTCTCCCAGGCCATCAAGGGCTACGACACCGAGATGGAGCAGTCGACGAAGGCGCAGGCCGCTGAGTACGGTCGGCTGGAGGAGCGGGAGCGAAAGGTGAAGGCGGGAAAGGCCGAACTCGACGCCCAGGCGAAGGTTTTGGCCGAGGACCGCGCGGCGTTCGCGCTCCTCGAGGAGAGGTCTCGCGTGGCACTGAAGGCACTCCAGGAGAAGGGCTTGGAGAAGCCGCTGACCACCGACGAGGACGGCCCCACCCAGCTGCTTCCCTACTTGGTCGAGGCATTGAGGAAGTCGTGAGCGGCATCAGCCCCATGGCAGAGGAAGAGGCTCACGTCCTTTCTTCAGCTGCGCTGACGCGCGTCTTCAGCCACCTCCAACTTGGTGATCCTGCTACCCGCCTTGACGAGCTGCTGGAGCCTGTGGACGACGAGCACTGCGCAGCCGCTGCCGCAGCCGTGAAGGGTCAGGTGGAGGCCCTGCTGAAGAAGTTCCGTGCCTTCACTCCCGCGCCTTTGATCGGCGGTGCTACTAATCCTGCAGCCCCAGCCAGTGGTACAGGTGAAGGCGACGCCACCAAGGAAGAAGAGCCTCTTGCGGGCGCCGGCGGTGTCCAGGGATGACTTGCTTGCAGCTCCTTTCCTATTAAAACTCCTGCAACATGTACCGTGCCTCGTGGAGGCGTTTAAACTTGTGTTCGATACTCGGAGAACAATATGTCTTGTAATATTTGCTTTGAGATTTTGCGATTTCCATCCCATTTGCTTTATGTTCTACGTCGGCAGAGCCCGACCCCGCGCATACCTCAGCCGCCGTTGGGTCGTCCGGATCACCAGGACGAGACCAAGGAGTGAGGGGCTACGTGGCCAGTTAGGCTCCTGAGTCGCGATGCTCAGGAGTCCCCCTTGATGCGCAAACAGCTTATGGAAAGGAGATGCAAGGGTAGGTCTAGTGTTCTGCGTCGGCAGGGCCCGACCCCGCGCATACCTCAACCGCCATTGGGTCGTCCGGATCACCAGGACGAGACCAAGGAGTGAGGGGCTATGTGGCTAGTTAGGCTCCTAAGTCACGATGCACAGGAGTCCCCCTTGACGCTCAAACGACCTTCATACATTTGTCCTCGCCGAGGCTCGGCTCGAGAGGGGCGCGCGACGACCATGTCCGGGGGACTTGGCTGGGTGGCGTACGCTTGGGCGTGACCCGAGCGCAGCCCCCATGCCCAGCCCCCTCGCACGACTCTCCCGAGGGGAGGTGTTGCGATGAGGCCGGACAGTGAGCTCAAGGGCTCCCTGAGGTTGATACGGTCGTGGGGCCGCCCTCAGTTGTTTATCACCAGCGCGGAGCATAGCGCTTCCGCACTTGCACGGGCATAGCCGCTCATCGGCAGTGTCAACGGCCAGCGTGGAGCATGGTGCTTCCACTGGTACGTGGGAGGGGACTCCCTACAGCGGAGAGCCCCCGGGGAGTGTACAGCCCCACCCTGACACGTGGCTTGCACGGCAGGGTTAGACGAGGTGTGTTTGGGCACTCGTGAGCCAGCGCAGGACTCACGAGGCCCTACCTCAAGGCGGGTTGTGCCTGGTATTGGTTCTTGATGGCTGTGGCGGTCCTGTGAAATGGTTAGACAAGCTGCGCCGAACAAACCTCCCGAGGTTATCGCATGAGAAGGCCAAGCACCAATGACCCTAGGAGGTGACGTGAACGGGACCGGCCCGCCAGACAGAGCATAGCCGTTGGATTTATCGATGCTGTAGGGACGGGCCCAAGCACAGACGCCATGCCTAGCCTTCTTATGCGAAGGGTCCTGAAGAAAGACAATCGGCGCGCGGCTCCAATGGTGGGTGACAGTCAAGCAGGTGATAACCATAGATAGATTATGCATGAGAAGCAAACTGGCTGAGGTAAATGCAAGAACGATACACGCCACTGGGTCAGGCCCGAGCGGCTTGGGGATGATGCAGCCCGAGGGGTGCCCCCAGCAAGGTAAGCTAAAGACATAAAAAAGGGATACATGCCGTAGGGACGGACCCACGCGGCCTGGGAATGATGCAGCCCGAGGGGCGCTCCCAGCTAAATAAACTTAGAAGATGTCACCTGGTTCTGTTTTTGAAGGGGTGTTGAGGCAGCTGAAGACGCATGATGAAGGGGTTGCTCCTCATGGGCCACCGGAACCCTGAGCCTCAGGAGGCTCTGGGGGTCCAAGCGGTTCCTTAAGGACTGTCTCCATCTCCGCCAGGACTGCGTGGTGCCTGGCCTCCTGAGCCGCCAGGATGCTCCGCAGGTTGCGCTGGAAGGTGGATGCCACGCTCGGTGGGCCAAAAGGCATGTGAACGTAGCTATGAGGCGGGCCCTCGCAGCGTCCCACGCGCGAAGGCTAGGAAAGCTCCTGAGATGCGGCCTTGTTGAGCCCTAGGACGTCGATGCAGACGCGCAGCCCGCCATCCTCGCCTGGATGGGGAGCCGCGCCAGGTGAGCGGTGGTCGCCGCGCATGGCTCTCGCATCCTACAGTTCCTGAGTGGTCTTGGCAATGAACTCCTGAGCGTCGGGCGCTCCTCGTCCGGTGTCCTCCTGAGGGAAACGTGCTGCGAAGCATGCCTCCATGTCGTGCCCGAGCGCCTCCCTCGTGATGTTGGCAAGGTCGGAGGCCCTCCAGAAGGGAGCCCTCGAGCCCTGCCCGAGAAGGGCGTCGGGCGCGCCTTCCTATGCGAGGGAGGGAGGCGCCCCAGGCGTGGGCACCAATCCTGACGTGGCTCCACTTGCGGCGTCGCTCTCGTGAGGCCCTATGCGGAGTAGCTGCTTCGTCTTCTTGGGGACGACCTCAGGAGGGTACTATGCTACATTGATGTCGGCGTCTTCAATTGCGTGCTCGAGGGAGCACACCGCATCTCTTTCTTCGCAGGGGGCTGTGATCAACCCGCCGCTTCCTGGCATCTTGAGGACGTTGTAGCCGTGGTGTGTCAGTGCCTTGAACTTGGCCAAGGCCGGTTACCCGAGGATGGCATTGTATGGCAGACGGATGTGGACGACGTCAAAGTCGATGAGCTCGGTGCGGCAGTTGTCGCGCTGTCCAAAGGTGACAGGGAGGCGGACCTGCCCTATCGGCGTGGTGGAACCATCGGTCACTCCTGAGAAGGGCTTGGTAGGCTGAAGCTTATCATAGGGCACTTGAAGGCCGTCGAACGTCTCGACGGACAGGACGTTAAGCCCTGCACCGCCGTTGCTGAGGGTCTTGGTGACTTGTACGTTGCTGATGACGGGTGAGCAAAGCATCGGGAGGGCCAGCGGTGGCCACACACTTGAGCTGATCTGCCGAACTGAAGGTGATGGCACACTTGGACCACCTAAATGGGTGTGTGGCCTCGAGCCTGGGGAGGACTACGTTCACCTCGCGAGCAAACTGCTTGAAGATTCACTGAGAGGCTGGGGCTTGAGCTCCGCCCAAGATGCAGGCGATAGCTCGCGGCTCCTGGAAGCCCCCAGCCCACTCGTCCTGATGGTGGTCGTCGTTCCTTCTTGGTGGTGGCGGCAGTGGAGGAAGACTAGCATTGCCCTGAGGACGGTCCTCGCGAGGCTGATCCCTCCAGGCGCCTTCGCGAGGCTGATCTTGCCAATTGTCCTCCCGAGGCCGGTCACGCCACTCCTGACGAGGGCCACGGTCGTCCCAACGTCCTCCGCTGTGTCCTCCTCCTCGGCCGTAGCCCCGATCGTTGCGCTCGGGGCGTCGACTGAGGCGTCCATCTCGAATGGCCCTAAGCTCTTGACAGTCATTAGTGTTGTGGCTGTGAACGTTGTGGAAGGCGCAGAATGGTCGACTGCTCTTGGATGACTCGGGCTGGTCCCGGCCGCGCTTCGTGTCTAGCTCCGCCGCCAGTACGGCCACTCCCTTGCGCTTCACGTCCTTGGCCTTGGCTTTCTTCTCCTCCAGGTCAGCAGCTGGGAGCTCGAGGAGGGAATGGCGCCCTTCCTCAGCCCTTGTGCACTTGGTCGCCATGTTGAACAACTCCAAGGATGTGCACAGCTCCTCATGGATGGGAAGCTCCTCCTTCATCTTGACGTCGCAGATGCCATCAGAAAACGCGGAGATGATGGCCTCGTCCGGTACCTTGGGGACCTTGAGGCGAACGTTGTTGAAGCGCTGGATGTACTTCTGGAGGGTCTCCCCTGGCTGCTGCTTGACGCGGCGCAGGTCACCCACGGCTGGAGGGCGGTCGCGAGTGCCCTGGAAGTTGGCGACGAAGAGGTCGCGCATCTCATTCCAGGAGGAGATGGAGCCTGGAGGCAGGTTCAGGAGCCACGAACGAGCGCCATCCTTGAGAGTCATGGGGAACCAGTTCGCCATGACTCTTTCGTCACCGTTGGCTGCCTCGATGCTCAGCTCGTAGAGCTGCAGGAACTCCGCGGGGTCGGGGGTGCTGTCGTAGCGAGGAGGCAGGTATGGCTTTAACTTGCCCGGCCATGCGACGCTACGCAGCTCAGGGGTGAAGGCGTGGCAGCCTGCGGTGGCCACTGGGACCCTTTGCTGATGTGGAGCCTACCCTTGATCGCCGCGCACCGCCACCGCAGGCGGCGCACGGTCTTGTCATAGTGGTGCTGGGAGTGCTGGAGCGTTTTCCTGCGGACGAGGAACTTCTTGGCAGCTTCCTTCTTCTCGCGCAGGCGCCTGGCGCGGTGGGTCACGCCGGGGGGGCGCACGCCTTGGCCCCAGGACGCTGTCTTGGTGCGGTGGTAGTGGTGGCGCTCCATGAGCCACGTCGCCCGCAGCTGGCGGAGGGCGAGGCAGCGAGAGGGATGGCACAAGGGAGCCCCCTGCGGCGCTGACGACCTCGGCGATGCGGTCCAGCCAGTCCTCGTAGAGGTTGTCCACGGGGCGGTAGTGCAGGAGTTTGTGTGCCATGAGCAGCGCGGCCTGCGCGTCCGTGGGAGCGCGACGAGCCTGCCGAGGTCAGCGACGGAGTGGCGGTGCGGCCGTCCCGCCGCACCGAGGGGTGCAGCGAGGACGCTCTCTGCTCGTTTCCCGCCGGGCCGGTGGCGGCGTTGGCGGCAGGTGACGGAAAACGACGAGGAGGCCCGCCGATGGGAGCCGTCTGACCAACACAGGTGGCGAGGGCGGCATAGCGCTCCGCGCGAGCTCGGCGAGCGTCCTCCATGGATGTGACGAAGCGACGGGCCATGGATAGACAGAAGGAAAGCTTCGGCGCACCCCTACCTGGCGCGCCAAATGTCGGATTTCGGGTTCTGGCAAAACCCTTGAGGTTCGAACACTGGGGTGCGCACGAAGATTTTCCCCCTACCTAATCATGCCCTCAGCCTCACCGCGATCTCAAAGCCTAGCTCGATGAACCCGCAACACAAGAGACACGAGATTTATACCGGTTCGGGCCGCCGTTGTGGTGTAATACCCTACTCCAGTGCGGTGTGGTGGCTTGCATCTTGGGATGAGGATGAAAAGTACAAGGGGAAGAATAGCCTCCTGAGGAGAGGTGTTCTTGTGCTTGGTGGGTGTGAGGATGGAGTGGATCCAGTCCAAGATGAGTTGCCTCCTACTGTGGTGGCTAGTCCTATTTATAGAGGCCCTGTCCTCTTCTCAAATATTGAGCGGGAAGGGATGCCACAATGGCCAATTTGAAGGGGGACAGCTAGTGCAAGCTATCCTGACTAAAGGTGGTCATCGCCTGCCAAAGGCTCTGGCGGTGACGCCGTCTTGGGCTCCACGGTGACCTCCATCCTGTCGTCCTGCTGGTCTTGGTCTCGTTGCACCAATATGGAAACCTTTTCCTGATGCCTCGGTACTCCTCGCCTGCGCTTGCCTCCTTAGCACCAAAGAGGAAACGAGGACATTGCACGCTGGCGCCCGCCTGGCTCCAGTCATCATGGCTTGCGTCACTTGAACCTCGCGAGGTGTCCCTTGCCTTGATGTCTCCGCCGCTCGCGAGCCGGCCTGGTGAGGCCGCTCCCGAGGAGGTCTTGTGTGGTCCGCCTCGCGAGGCTTGGCCTCTCACGAGGGTCTTGAGTGTTTGTTGGTGAAGATGGGCCGTACTGGGCCGCGAGTGGAGCCACGCCGTGGGCCGCAGGCAGGCAAGTCTGGGGACCCCCGTTCCCAGAACACCGACATGGTGGTTTGTTCAAGTTCAAGAGCTTGGGAGAGGTCTGCAATCTCATTAGCGTAATCACGCTCATGACCTTCCATTTTCTCAATGGTGACATCATGCTTCTCAAGACGAGATTCCAATTCATCAATATATTTCTTGCCCTCAATAGCAATAGACATGATTTCCATGAAGTTGGAACGAGCAATTTGATTCTTATGAAGAGCTTTAAAATCATTTCCCCCTTAATTTTTAAGGAGGCAACATTATCATTCTCTTCATCACTATCAGCATCATCATCATCATTCTTGTCATCATCAATATCATCACAAGATATATTGGGATTCAAAGTGGGAGATAACTTTGAAGCCTTAGCCATAAGGCAAAACGCAATCGATGACGATGTAGGATCCCTTGAGGCACCATTCAAGACCACATCTTGTTCCATGGGGTGTTGGGTTTCCTCTACATTGTTAGCACAACAATTCAAGGAAATAGATGCATTTTTATCAGGGCAACAAGACATAGCAACCATATCATCGTGAAATTAAGTAAAGAAATTTCTACATGATATGCAAGGACTATCAACACAAGCATGTGAAACATTTAGAGAGCTCGAAGTGTTGAAGTCCAAAGATGGAGCATTGCAATAAGATAGTGTAATGCCCACGATGCGGCTATATCTCCCACGTGTAGAGGCACGACTTAGAGGCATCACTGCATTGTGGTTTTGTCGCAAAGAAGGGTCATCTTCGCACAATCCCATGTAGCGAACAAGAATGGGATAAAGAGTTGGCTTACAATCGCCACTTCACATAATACATAAATAAATCATACAACAATCAGAGTACACACATAGGTCCGACTACGAAACCAAAAGAAAAGAAGACAACCCAACTGCTAGATCCCCGATCGTCCCAACTGGGCTCCACTACTGATCAACAGGAAACGAAACAACACAACGAACAAGAGCTTCATCGAGCTCCCACTTAAGTTCGGTAGCATCGCCTACACTGGTATCGTCGGCACCTGGAACTGTTTGGAAGAATCTGTGAGTCACTAGGACTCAGCAATCTCACACCCGTGAGTTCAAGACTATTTAAGCTTAAGGGTAGGAAAGAGGGTAGTGGTGGGAAGGTTGCAGCAACGACTAAGCATATATGGTGGCTAACATACGTAAATAAGAGCGAGAAGAGAAGCAACGGAACGGTCGTCAACTAGTAATGATCAAGACGTGATCTTGAACTCCTACTTACGTCAAACATAACCCAAAATTCGTGTTCTCTTCCCGGACTCCGCCGGAAAGAGACTATCATGGCTACACACGCGGTTGATGCGTTTTAATTAAGTCGAGTGTCAAGTTCTCTACAACCGGACATTAACAAATTCCCATCTGCCACATAACCGCGGGCACGGCTTTCGAAAGATAAAACCCTGCAGGGGTGTCCCAACTTAGCCCATTTTAAGCTCTCATGGTCAACGAGGATAAACCTTCTCCCGGGAAGACCCGATCAGTCTCGGAATCCCGGTTTACAAGACATTTCGACAATGGTAAAACAAGACCAGCAAAGCCACTCGAATGTGCCGACAAATCCCGATAGAAGCTGCACTATCTCGTTCTCAGGGCACACTGGATGAGCCAGACGTCGGGTTGGCATAGACCCTGGTTGCCCAGGGGGCGCCGGACATCGCTCGGTTTGGACCAGCACTCGAAGGAGAACTGGCCCAGGGGTTAAAATAAAGATGACCCTTGAGTCTGCAGAACCCAAGGGAAAAAGGCTTAGGTAGGCAAATGGTAAAACGAAGGTTGGGCCTTGCTGGAGGAGTTTTATTCAAAGCGAACTATCAAGGGGGTCCCATAAATCACCCAACCGCGTAAGGAACACAAAATCAAGGAACATAACACCGGTATGACGGAAACTAGGGCGGCAAGAGTGGAACAAAACACCAGGCATAAGGCCGAGCCTTCCACCCTTTACCAAGTATGTAGATGCATTAATTAAATAAGAGATATTGTGATATCCCAACATCAACATGATATCCATGTTCCAACATGGAACAAACTTCATCTTCACCTGCAACTAGCAACGCTATAAGAAGGGCTGAGTAAAAGCGGTAACTTAGCCAAAGAACGGTTTGCTAGGAAAGGATGGTTAGAGGCTTGACATGGCAATATGGGAGGCATGATATAGCAAGTGGTAGGTAGCGCGGCATAGCAATAGAACGAACAACTAGCAAGCAAAGACAGAAGTGATTTAGAGGGTATGATCATCTTGCCTGAAGTCCCGCGAGGAAGAAGAACGAGTCCATGAAGAAGACAAACGGACATAGTCGAACGAATCCTCACAACTCCGGAACGAAACCGAAGGTAACGACAGAAGCAACCCGGAAAGAAACAAACAACATAGTAAACAACCACCACATACACATGGCATGATGCCCAAACAAGTATGATGCATGTCCGATTTAATGAGGCATGGCATGGCAATATGCAACAATCAATACTACAGATTAAGTGGAGCTCAATATGTAACAAGTTGCATATTGACGAAACACCACATTCAAGTTATTTAGTTCGATCTTGTTTATGTACCCAACAATATTAAATGTTATTAAACATGGCAAGGGGTGAAGCATAAGTAAACTAACTATTTAAGCAAGTTAAATGAGGCCGGAAACAAACAACAACAATTCAGGAAAATCCTCACATGCATATTTTGGAATTGGTACTGTTCTGCCATAAACACAATTTTAGAGTTGTTAAACATGCAAGATGAGTGCACCATGTTAAACTAGGCATTTTTCTACCCCATTTACAAATAAAGTTTATTTAAATCCGAGTTACGGTTAATTAGTTATGAAATAAATCATTTTAACATGGCATTTAAGCAAATTAAATAAACAGCAAGTTTAAATATTTTAAACATGGATGAGAGTAGCATATTAAGAAACTAGATGAAATTCTAGACATTTTACATGTTTAAAACATTTCAATCCGATGCACGGTTGTTGAGTTATTATATGCATGAACATGAGGGGTTTTTCTGTAAAACTGTAATTCCTGGAATAAATAGCTAAATCGTAGATCTGGAAAAAAACAAGACACGGGCCGAAACTGAATGGCCCAATAGCACAGGGTGAGGGCGCTGGATCTGAAGCTCACCAGGCCTCATGGGCCGGCTCGGTGGTGAGGCGCTGGGCCGCGGGGCTTGCGGCTGGTCCTGGCTGCCCATGCACTGGAGGTGCGGTCAACGCTCGGGACGAGCGAGCCGCTGCTGCTCGTTACCAACAAAGGCAACAGCAGGCCATGGCGATGCAGAAGACGGGTGGCGCGGCAACGGGGCTCCGGCGAGCTGGGTGTCGGCGAGGCAGGGGCGCGGACGAGGATGGCCTGTTGGTTCCGCCGACTAGCGACGGCGAGGACAAGGTGCTTGGGGAAGGGGAGCAACGCGGTTACAGGCAGCGGGCGACGGAGCACTTCCTCTGCACTTGAACAGAGAGAGAGATATTCAGAGAGGATGGAACAGAACAGATATGGGAAGAAGAGAGAAGGCGAGGGCGATGGGCACGCGACCTGCGGGGCTCCGGCGTCGCGCTCGCCGGCACGGCGGAGGAGGCCAGGACGGCGAGGTCGTCGGGACCCTGGACGGCATCGGCTTGAGGAGCTCGGATGGCGGCGTCCATAGCGGCGAACAGAGGAGGCTTGGACGAGCGGGGCGACGATGGAGCGTGAGGAAGCAGGGGCTCGCGAGGGGTGCTCGGGGTTGCGGAGGAGGAGCGGCGACGCGGTGCGCGAGATGAAGACGAGCAGGGGCGATGTAGCCCTGCGGCAGGGGAAGCAGAATGAGGCGCCATGGACGAGCTCCTGCTCGTTCCGGTGGACAGCAAGCGAGGAACTCGGGCGTCTCGACGCAGAGGTGCCATGGATCGAGAGGATGGAGCTCGAGGACGGGAGGATCCAGGAGGCGGGGATAGTGGGCGTCGGGCAGAGGAGGAGCTCCTCTCTTGTGTGCTTGAGCGAGGCAAGGAGGAGGATTTGGTGGTGGCTGGCTGGCTCGATTGGATGGAAGAGAAGATGGATGGTTCAGTGGTGGCTGGATTGGATCGGGCAAGATCTCGAGGAAGGAGGAGCCTTGTCCTAGCGCACTGGTTGGCCCGGTGGGGAGATCAAGAAGAGGCAGGTGGGTGGCGGCGGTGGGATGGAATGGCTGTATGGGACGGCCTAGTCTAGGTTTAGACTGCTTATATAGCAGGTAGGTAAAAGGAGGGAGGATTTGGATCATCGGATCGGGATCGGGCGAACGAAAAAAAATATGGCTAGGGAAGTCCAACTAAGAAAACGGAGATGTTTTATAGATGTTAGGGGATGATCCGGACCCACCGGTAACAACAATCCGGGTCGGGTTCGGGGAAGTTGTGGACATGCACACGAGGGGGTCTGAGAGGGGTCGCTGTCGAGAAAGGGGCATGTCAAAAGGTCGACGGGGACAAGCGAGGAGCGGCAACTATGAATGATTGCAGTTTTTAAAAACAATGACGGCAACGAGTGCCGATGCAATGCGGATGATGCCATGATGAAATGCAACAAACAAATAGAACACACGACGACAACAAAAAACATGGAAGGCGTCTGAAGCGTCGGTCTTGGGGCGTTACAACACTCCACCACTACAAGAGGATCTCGTCCCGAGATCTAGGATGGCATCGGAGATAAACGGAAGAGGAAGAGGTAAAACAAATTGCTTCTTTGACAAACGAGTGAAACCAAAGAACCTTGAGAGATCGCAAAGCTTGAAGAAGTGACACTACAGAGGTGAACAAAATTTAAAACACTCTGTTATCAAAGAGGAACAAGGAACATTGCGAGAACCTTTGTAGGTTGAAAGACATGAAACAAGAGCTTAACAGATCAAAAATTAATATGAAAGCACACCGGTAGAAAAGAGAAACAAGGAACAAGAATGACATAATTTGGACAGCACTCCGATAGAAAATGGAAGGAATTAACATGAACTTGAGAAGATGGGATGACACTTGATGAAATCAGCAACACACTGCCTCCGGAACTAATGAAAGAATGGCACAAGGGGTAAGAAAAATTTCAGACAGCACTCCGGTTGAGAAGGGAGGCAAAACTTGACAGAATGGGAAGAACTTGAAAAGAGGGCACGACACTCCGGTTGGAAATGGATAAGCACGAAAAGAGCACAGTCTTGACAAACCAAGAAGATCAGTGAAGAGAGCAACATCACAAAGCCTCTGGAAGAAATAAATAATAGAAGATAGATCCTTGGAATAAAGAATGGAGAAGAAAATGACAACTTTTGCCACAAATGAGCTTGGAAAGCACCCTTCCAAGAAGGTTATAGCAGAGTTGTTGGAAAATCAACAACGAAAAGAACAATCTTGTTGAGGGCTTATGGAACACATCTCAAAATTATGAGGTGACAACCCGCCACTAACAGAAACAACTAATATAATTGATAACACCACCGAGATGAAAAACTTCTTTCACCAAGAGGATATGAGAAAACTTGGATCATTGATAAGCACCATAATAGCAACATTCCTTAGGGAAAGCTTTAGGTGAAATCTTTACCAAGATAACTCCAATGGAGGGATTGATAGGTTGCAAAAGGATCTCCTGAACGAAGATAAAAATGATGGGTTTAAATATCTCATTCTTAACAACTTGCGAATCATGAAACACGAAGGGAAATTATCAACAATGACATAACACCACCTCAAATGATAAGGTAGAACGAATTGCACTTTAGAATGCAAGATGAAGAATGCTTGGACTCCTCAAGACAAACATGTGTTGAACACCATGTTTATCTTTGAGTATAGGTTGGCGGATTATAACTTCGAGAGAAATCTTGAAGAACAATTGAAGAATGAAAGAAATCCTTGACGAAGCACCATGTAGAGCCTCCATGAAGAACTCCGGTAATAAAAGGATGATAAAAAGAAAGAGAAGTTGACAACACAAGGTGAAGCCTTGCAATGATTTAGATAGAGCTTCGTGACGAGATAATGCAGAAAACTTGGAGCTCCGGAAGAAGATGAACACATATAACTGAGAAATTGATACCATTACGAACTCCGGAAGAAGGAATTAATCACGTGGATGAAACAATAATAAGAATTACGTTATGTGTATCCTTCACCAATTTAAATTGATGACAAGCAACGGATTTTTGCATACTACTTATTCTCGTAGAAAGGATTAAGATAGATATTGCGCAAACTTGTGAAGGTCTTCAACGAACCACCGGTAACAACGGAAGAGAATTTGGAAAAGAACGAATGAATTGATACGATAACAAAAGAAGAGAACTCCTGAATGAACCACCGTAAGAATTGAAAATGAAAGTAGCAATGGCACAATTCACCGAGAAGAATTGGAAAACGAATGAAGATAGTTGAGAGAATTTAGATACAAGTGAACGAAGAGATCCCGAGCTGATTAGAGAATACATGAATGATACACCGGTAAGATTTGGAGAACGAGAGTTGAATGTTGAGAACGAATAAATCTTCTGAAATGATGACCTTCGGAGAATCAAACTGAAAAGACTCATGAATTGCTCCGGATGGGTGAATAAAATTCTCACAATCGAAAAACAATTATCAGAGGATGGCATCAAGCTTGAACCATGAATCTTTGGAAGAATGGGTAAGGACTTGGAGGAAAAACTCTTCTTCGGTCTTCAAAATCCGAGAATGACGACGAGAAACCACCACCTTGAGTTGTTGAGATACTCCGGGATGAAAATTAGAAAAGATTGAATGAACGATGAAAATGATTTGAAAGATCTTGGAGAAAGACATTTGACTGGTGACAATTCATTCTTACGACAAACTTTGAAATGAATTTTAGAAGCTCCGGGAAAATTAGAAGAGTCAGGTAAGATCCTGGGAAAAGACATGTGGGTTAGGGCCCACTCAAAAGAAACACCGTTGAAAAATTTAAAAAAAAAAGAGATTGCGCCGGTTGAATTAAATGGCTTGAATGAGATAACAACCTCGAAATAGCTTGAACGGATCTTGAATGAAAACACGAATCTCCTGAGATATCTTCAACACTTCGGAACACATGAATGGCGAGAAGTGGATGACTAAGAGGTACACCGGCATGAGAAAGCATTTGAAATAAGGAAAGGAATGTGAGCAACATTGAAGGCTTGAATTTAGTCTACCGGAGAAGAAAAAGAATGAAGAATGATAAACTTTGAGCTTCCTGAGCATCTTCCTGAGAATCACCGGATAAGAACATTGATTGAAAAGAATGAAGAAACTTCACCTCCATAAGATGGATACATGATTAAGAAATCTGAGTCCTTGAAGAAAAAGGGTGGGAGGGCGGGAAAACAAAGGCACCTTGGGGCAGATGAAACAAACAACATTGAGAAAACTTATTATTGATCTTCCGAATGGGGAGAATGATGGGATCATCTCGAAGAGAAACGCACCGGTTGGAAATAGAATTAAGATGGCAAACTCGATGATCACGAAGGATTAGTATCCACATAGGAATATGAGAACACTGCTTAGAATAAGGTATGGAATCAACATTTGTCATTGAAGCAACTCGAATACCACAAAACAAAACAAAAAACAAAGGATTTGGCTTGCAAAATAAGCCGGAGCAAACATATGATAGAGATTTCGTCCGAAGTTTTCGTGGTGGGGCCCACACGGGCTCGATCGTACAGCACCATCATGTACAAGGCAGTGCACATGACGTACGAAGCGTCCCCGAGTCGGCATAGCCAAGGGCTCTTTAAGACACTACGAGACCACTGTAAAACCAACCGTGGAAAGGCGGACCACTAGACGTCGAACCCCAATCTCATATCATGCATCTGTTAGAAAGATATCCTAGGAGCTACTTGAATTCCCACTTATAAACTCCCAAAACTTTCTGGTTATGCAATCAGGTGTTGGGGATACAGGGGACACAATATATCTCACCCAAACTAACAATACCAAGATCCAGCTGTATCCATCCTTTAACACATAACCAAGAAACCTTCAGAAATCATTTACCTCAACCTTCGAAAAGCATCCGTTATACGAGTTATGGCAATACTCCCGAACTCCTGCCCCAGTACTGGGTGGCGTCGAGGTGATCTCACCAACAACTGCATAAAAGAGATTTTCGGTGTCAGCGAAACTTAGGTATTCCAGAACTGCAACGATAAAATTGTGACGACAACACCTCGGAGCTCAACTCCCCGGGACACTGCCACAACCCCTAAATGTCAGGAGGCACCAAGAACAATGTTCTCGTCACAAAACCATCGGAACGATTCCAAGATACCTGCGTGATCCTAAAAAAAATTAGTGAAATTTGAGGAGAGAAGAGTCAAAACTTCTACGTCAGGAGGCCTCACCAGAGCGACGAAGGGACTGAGGAGTAAAAAGAATCCTACTCTCCGATATATATAATCCTAAGACTCAAAACATTTTTGTTCTAGACTCAACAACGCCAGTGAATCGATCAAGCAGGGGGCTCCTAAGTCGGGGCTGGCTCTGATTACCAACTTGTAACGCCCACAATGCGGCTATATCTCCCACGTGTCGAGGCACGACTTAGAGGCATCACCACATTGTGGTTTTGTCACAAAGAAGGGTCATCTTCACACAATCCCATGTAATGAACAAGAATGGGATAAAGAGTTGGCTTACAATCGCCACTTCACATAATACATAAATAAATCATACAACAATCAGAGTACACACATAGGTCCGACTACGGAACCAAAAGAAAAGAAGACAACCCAACTGCTAGATGCCCGATCGTCCCAACTGGGCTCCACTACTGATCAACAGGAAACGAAACAACACAACGAACAAGAGCTTCATCGAGCTCCCACTTAAGTTCGGTAGCATCGCCTGCACTGGTATCGTTGGCACCTGCAACTGTTTGGAAGTATCTGTGAGTCACGAGGACTCAGCAATCTCACACCCGTGAGTTCAAGACTATTTAAGCTTAAGGCTTGGAAAGGGGGTAGTGGTGGGAAGGTTGCAGCAACGACTAAGCATATATGGTGGCTAACATACGTAACTAAGAGCGAGAAGAGAAGCAACGGAACGGTTGTCAACTAGTAATGATCAAGAAGTGATCCTGAACTCCTACTTACGTCAACCATAACCCAAAAACCGTGTTCTCTTCCCGGACTCCACTGAAAAGAGACGATCACGGCTACACACGCGGTTGATGCGTTTTAATTAAGTCGAGTGTCAAGTTCTCTACAACCGGACATTAACAAATTCCCATCTGCCACATAACCGCGGGCACGACTTTCGAAAGATAATACCCTGCAGGGGTTTCCCAACTTAGCCCATTATAAGCTCTCACGGTCAACGAGGATAAACCTTCTCCCGGGAAGACCCGATCAGTCTCGAAATCCCGGTTTACAAGACATTTCGACAATGGTAAAACAAGACTAGCAAAGCCACCCGAATGTGCCGACAAATCCCGATAGGAGCTGCACATATCTCGTTCTCAGGGCACACCGGATGAGCCAGACATCGGGTTAGCATAGACCCTGGTTGCGCAGGGGGCGCCGGACATCGCTCGGTTTGGACCAGCACTCGAAGGAGAACTGGCCCAGGGGTTAAAATAAAGATGACCCTTGAGTCTGCAGAACCCAAGGAAAAAAGGCTTAGGTAGGCAAATGGTAAAACCAAGGTTGGGCCTTGCTGGAGGAGTTTTATTCAAAGCGAACTGTCAAGGGGGTCCCATAAATCACCCAACCACGTAAGGAACGCAAAATCAAGGAACATAACACCGGTATGACGGAAACTAGGGTGGCAAGAGTGGAACAAAACACCAGGCATAAGGCCGAGCCTTCCACCCTTTACCAAGTATATAGATGCATTAATTAAATAAGAGATATTGTGATATCCCAACATCAACATGATCTCCATGTTCCAACATGGAACAAACTTCATCTTCACCTGCAACTAGCAACGCTATAAGAAGGGTTGAGTAAAAGCGATAACTTAGCCAAACAACGGTTTGCTAGGAAAGGATGGTTAGAGGCTTGACATGGCAATATGGGAAGCACGATATAGCAAGTGGTAGGTAGCGCAGCATAGCAATAGAACGAACAACTAGCAAGCAAAGACAGAAGTGATTTCGAGGGTATGATCATCTTGCCTGAAATCCCGCTAGGAAGAAGAACGAGTCCATGAAGAAGACAAAAGGACGTAGTCGAACGAATCCTCACAACTGCGGAACGAAACCGAAGGTAACGAGAGAAGCAACCCGGAAAGAAACAAACAACATAGTAAACAACCACCACATACACATGGCATGATGCACAAAAAAGTATGATGCATGTCCAATTTAATGAGGCATGGCATGGCAATATGCAACAAACAATACTACAGATTAAGTGGAGCTCAATATGTAACAAGTTGCATATTGACAAAACACCACATTCAAGTTATTTAGTTCGCTCTTGTTTATGTACCCAACAATATTAAATGTTATTAAACATGGCAAGGGGTGAAGCATAAGTAAACTAACTATTTAAGCAAGTTAAATGAGGCCGGAAACAAACAACAACAATTCCGGAAAATCCTCACATGCATATTTTGGAATTGGTACTGTTCTGCCATAAACATAATTTTAGAGTTGTTAAACATGCAAGATGAGTGCACCATGTTAAACTAGGCATTTTCTACCCCATTTACATATAAAGTTTATTTAAATCCGAGTTACGGTTAATTAGTTATGAAATAAATCATTTTAACATGGCATTTAAGAAAATTAAATAAACAGCAAGTTTAAACATTTTAAACATGTATGAGAGCAGCATATTATGAAACTAGATGAAATTCTATACATTTTACATGTTTAAAACATTTCAATCCGATGCACGGTTGTTGAGTATTATATGCATGAACATGAGGGGGTTTTCTGTAAAACTGTAATTCCTGGAATAAATAGCTAAATCGCAGATCTGGAAAAAAACAAGACACAGGCCGAAACTGAATGGCCCAACAGCACAGGGTGAGGGCGCTGGATCTGAAGCTCACTAGGCCTCATGGGCCGGCTCGGTGGTGAGGCGCTGGGCCGAGGGGCTTGCGGCTGGGCCTGGCTGCCGATGCACTGGAGGCGCGGTCAACGCTCGGGACGAGCGAGCCACTGCTGCTCGTTACCAACAAAGGCAACAGCAGGAATCAGCAGGCCATGGCAATGAAGAAGACGGGGGGCGCGGCAATGGGGCTCCGGCGAGCTGGGTGTCGGTGAGCCAGGGGCGCGGATGAGGATGGCCTGCTGGTTCAGGCGACTAGCGACGGCGGGGACGAGGTGCTCGAGGAAGGGGAGCAACGCGGTTACAGGCAGCGGGCGATGGAGCACTTCCTCTGCACTTGAACAAAGAGAGAGATATTCAGAGAGGATGGAGCAGAACAGAAATGGGAAGAAGAGAGAAGGCGAGGGCGATGGGCACGCGACCTGCGGGGCTCCGGCGTCGCGCTCGCCGGCACGGCGGAGGAGGCCAGCACGGCGAGGTCGTCGGGACCCTGGACGACGTCGGCTTGAGGAGCTCAGATGGCGGCGTCCATAGCGGCGAACAGAGGAGGCTTGGCCGAGCGGGGCGACGATGGAGCGCGAGGAAGCAGGGGCTCGCGAGGGGTGCTCGGGGTTGCGGAGGAGGAGCGGCGACGCGGTGCGCGAGATGAAGACGAGCAGGGGCGATGTAGCCCTGTGACAGGGGAAGCAGAAGGAGGCGCCATGGACGAGCTCCTGCTCGTTCCGGCGGACAGCAGGCGAGGAACTCGGGCGTCTCGACGCAGAGGTGCCATGGATCGAGTAGAGGGAGCTCGAGGACGGGAGGATCCAGGAGGCGGGGATAGTGGGCGTCGGGCAGAGGAGGAGCTCCTCTCTTGTGTGCTTGAGCGAGGCAAGGAGGAGGATTTGGTGGTGGTTGGCTGGCTCGATTGGATGGAGGAGAAGATGGATGGTTCGGTGGTGGCTGGATTGGATCGGGCAAGATCCCGAGGAAGGAGGAGCCTTGTCCTAGCGCACTGGTTGGCCCGGTGGGGAGATCGAGAAGAGGCAGGTGGGTGGCGGCGGTGGGATGGAATGGCTGGATGGGACGGCCTAGTCTAGGTTTAGACTGCTTATATAGCAGGTAGGTAAAAGGAGGGAGGATTTGGATCATCGGATCGGGATCGGGCGGACGAAAAAAAAATATGGCTAGGGAAGTCCAACTAAGAAAACAGAGATGTTTTATAGATGTTAGGGGATGCTCCGGACCCACTGGTAACAACAATCCGGGTCGGTTTCGGGGAAGTTGTGGACACGCAAACAAGGGGGTCTGAGAGGGGTCGCTGTCGAGAAAGGGGCATGTCAAAAGGTTGATGGGGACAAGCGAGGAGCGGCAACTACGAACGATTGCATTTTTTAAAAACAATGACGGCAACGAGTGCCGATGCAATGCGGATGATGCCATGATGAAATGCAACAAACAAATAAAACACACGACGAGAACGAAAAATATGGAAGGCGTCTGAAGCGTCGGTCTTGGGGCATTACAGATAGTGATGAGGAATCATCAATGATAAGCACACTATCATCATTGCAATGAACACCACTACTCACCATACCATTACCTTATGGAAATCCACATGTAGGTGAAGTAGAAGAAGTTGAGAAAGCAACACGGCCAGAGGTGGAGGGAGAACAATCATCCCCACAAAACATGGACACGCCATATTTATCTTGAAGCTTTGTCCACAACTCATGAGCATCCCGAAACTACATGAGTTGAAAAATAACTACGTTGCTCAAAGCATCAAAAAGCACATTAGAAGCTTGAGCATTGAGATAAGAGTTTTTCTCATCCTCTAAAGATAATCTATGGGGATCCTTTGGAGGAGAAAAAACCCATATCTAGAATTTGCTCTGAATTTGGGTCCATGACCCTAAAGATATTAAGCATGCGAATTAGCCAAACATCAAAATTTGTGCCATCAAAACTAAGAGTGTCAGAGAATCCTAAGCCCCTAGTCGACATCCTTACTCTCTAGGCGGTTAAGCCTGACGAAGAGAGACGAGGCTCTGATACCAATTGAAAGATTGTGGATGTCGCCTAGAGGGGGGTGAATAGGCGCTTTAAAATAATTATGGTTTAGGCTTGAACATATGCGGAATAAAACTAGAGTTTAATTTGTCAAACACAAAACCTAAATCAACTAGGCTCACCTATGTGCACCAACATGTTATGCTAAGGAAGATAAACAACTAAGTGATAGCAAGATACATAACATTTCATACTATGGCTATCACAAAGTAAAGTGCACAAGTAAAGGGCTTAGGTAAGAGATAACCGAGGCATGTGCAGATGACGAAGTATCCCGAAGTTCACACCCTTGCGGATGCTAATCTCCGTTTGGAGCGGTGTAGAGGCACAATGCTCCCCAAAAAGCCACTAGGGCCACCGTAATCTCCTCACGCGCTCGCACAATGCAAGATACCGTGATTCCACTAAGGGACCCTTGAGGGTGGTCACCGAACCCGTACAAATGGCAATCCTTGGGGGCGGTCACCGGAACCCGTCAAATTGATCGGGGTGATCTCCACAACCTAATTGGAGACCCCGATGCTTGCCCGGAGCTTTACACCACAATGATTGAGCTCCGAACACCACCAACCGTCTAGGGCGCCCAAGCACCCAAGAGGAACAAGCTCAAGGTACCAAGCACCCAAGAGTAATAAGCTTCTCAACTTGTAACTTCCACGTATCACCGTGGAGAACTCAAACCAATGCACCAAATGCAATGGCAAGGGCACACGGAGTGCCCAAGACCTTCTCTCCCAAATCCCACCAAAGCAACTAATGCTAGGGAGGGAAATGAGAGGAAGAACAAGAAGGAGAACACCAAGAACTCCAAGATCTAGATCCAAGGGGTTCCCCTCACATAGAGGAGAAAGTGATCGATGGAAATTTGGATCTAGATCTCCTCTCTCTTTTCCCCAAAAAACTAGCAAGAATCCATGGAGGGATTGAGAGATAGCAAGCTCCAAGAGGTAAACAATGGTGGGGGGCGACTTTCTCAGATTTTTCTTGGGTTGGAGGAGGAAGAAGGGGGTATAAATACCCCCAAGAAAAATAAGACCGTTGTACCCCGGCACCCGGACAAAAGGGGTCCGGGCACACGGACAACCCAGAGAAAAAGCCACTAAACTCCGGGCACCCGGACAAAAAAGGGAAGCACAGCGGCAGGGGGCCGGGCACCCGGGGGTCCCAACCCCGGGCACCCAGAGGGGACCAAGAGGAGGAGGTGGAGGAGCCCGGGCACCCGGGTCCAAGACCCCGCGCACCCGGGGTGATCAGAGGAGGTGAGGGAGCACCCCGGATGACCCCGTGCACCCGGGGGAGCGAGACCCCGGGCACCCAGGCCGGCCAGAGAGGTCACTAAGGAGGGGCTCGGGTGACCCCGGGCACCCGCACTAGGCAGAGAGAAGAGGGAACCGGTAAAATTGAAACGGCCACAACATTTGGAAACGAACTCTTAATTTGATGAAACCAAGTTTGTTGGTAAGCTAAAGACAAGGGCTAATGCAATCTTGATAAAAATATCAAGAAATGGCAATTTAGAAAATACCCAAAATAAAATGGTGAGAACCCTTTCTCAAATAAGACCGATAAAAACTCAAACGCCGAAAACGCAAAAGAAGATGCATAGGAAATCGGTTTTCGATGAACTAGAGCTTGTCATGAAGAAAACCACAAGCTCTAAAACCTCACAAATAGAAAATCCAAACAAGAACCAAGAAATATGATGATGCCAAGAATGGAATGGTTTGAGCTCTCACCGAACGATACGATCAAGCTACTCACTCGAGAGAGCCCCCCTTGATAGGACGGCTATCGATCCTATAATCCGGTCTCCCAACTAACACCATGTGACCAATAATATAGAAAACCTATCAAGAACAAACCTTTTCCTTGCACATAGTCCACTTGAGCTAGATGATGACGGTCTTGACTCCCTCAAGTTGGACCACCTTTCTTTATTGCACTAGCTTGATGAAGACTAGTAGATTGCTCCCCCATACTACACTATGGGTGAGCCACTCCTTGGCGCATCTTCACAAGTCCATTATCACAACAATGGACCGCAAGCATTAAGGACGTGATCTCTTTATGATGCTCCACTTGAACTTGCACACCGCAATCTTGATGACGATCACCACTTGATGTCATCCTCTCCATGGGTTGTATGATATCTTCCTCTTGGTGCAAGCCCGTGGAAACATACCTAACTCCACATAGAACTCTCACGTAGACCATGGGTTAGTTCACAAAGCATAACGGACAATGCTTACCATACCATGGGATCACTTGATCCCTCTCGATACATCTTGCACACTTTCTGAGTTGATCAACTTGATTCACTCTTTGACTTAGTCTTGATCAACCTCCCACATGACTAATCTTTAGATAATTCCTTGAATATCACCTTGATCATCACATACTCTCCTTGAAACTAACAAATGGACCTCCAGAAAATCCTATGGACAAATCCTTCAAATATAACTCAATGCAACCATTAGTCTATAGAGAATGTCATCAATTACTAAAACAACACATGAGGGCACCGCATGTTCTTTCAGCGGTAAATAAAACTCACTTTTTACCGCCTATTTGATCCTTTGAATCTGTCAACTTCTACCAAAAGTGGTTTCTACACTTCCAGATCTACTTCTTTCTGTTTCTGCACCTCATATCCTGCAAGTATATTCACTTATGCATCCCCAACTAGTTAGATTCCTCACTTGTACTTATCCATGGATTAGTACAAATATGGAACCAAGTCACTTCAAATAAGTGAATGCATTCGCAACTATGAGGTCAATGTCTTCGAACTGATTTATCTTCAAAGTCTTCTGAGAATGCATATGACCTCTTCCCCTTCCCTCGCATCTCTAATGCTGTCACACGTACGTGTCTGTGGGAGAATCCCTTGGTTCTCATATTCTGCATTCATTTGCAGAGTTCTTACAGCATCATATTGAATCTCCTGAAGCTAGTTCCTGCCTGACCAGTCGTCTGAAGCCATTCACTGTCTTGACGCCTTTTAGTTTGAATACAATGGCAACTGAAAAATCTGCAAGGAAAGGTGGTAGGCAACACCGTGGCAATACTGCCTTGGATCTGCCCTCGGATGTGTATGAACTATACAAGTCTAATTCGGAAGAAACTTATAATCAGCGCAAGTGCAGAATCCAATGGATCAGAAGATATTGGGCAGAGCAATGGTTCAACTATAACTTCATAACTCCTGAGTATGGTGAGAAAAATGCTATCAAGCGCCCGTGGGGCGACATTCTACAAGAAACTGCAACGGCAGTCGAAGCCTGAAGCCATTGCTAAAGGCTTCTATCCTTGCATGGTCCGATGACCTCAGGCTACCGATGCCGACCAATCATCTCTTCGGCGGTGTCGTGATGATGATCTGTTCAAGCGAAACTTTTTTTTTGCAAAGGAGTCTGCTGCTAAGAAAAAGAAAGCCTTCAGACTCAACTTCAACCTAGGTCTGTCTGCTCCAAGGCCTGATGGCACTCGTGACGCCAATCCAAATGTCATTGGCCCATTCAATGGCTTCAATGGGCTTCTCTCCCATATTGCAGCACAAAGGGCCACTGTTGATCAATTTGCTGATGATGCGGACTCTGAGGATGCTCCTGAGCCCCCGAAGCAGAAGAAGAAGAGAAAAGCTTCCAAGCCCTCTGTTGCTCCAAAAGCTTCTACTGTGAAGCCATTGAAAATTGCACCTCCTGAATCCAGTGTGCAGTCTGAAGACCAATCCCGCGTCTCCAAGAAGACCAAGAAGCCCAAGAAGATTTATGGGCATGACCTTACTCCTGCCAGCATTCTGCGTAATGAGGTAAATACTATTGATCTGTCAAGTGATCAAGATCTCGCAGATGATGCTCTAGAGATGCTCATCAAGAGTAAGCAGGAGGCTAAAATCTTCAAAGATTTTCCTCTGTTTGATGCTGATATTCTCAATCAATTCATTGATGAATGGTTTGAAGGCCCAACCATCAACATTGATGATCTGCAGCTGCCTGTTGACATAAGCGTCACATTTCAGGGTTGCATTGCCAAGGAACTTGCCATAGCTCAGAAGATTGTTGAGCTGAAAAACACGATTGATTATGAGAAGGCACAGTTCAAGAAGCATATGACCAAGCTCTGCGTGGTTGATGTCCAAAACTTCAAATAGATGATGACTGACCTCAAAGCTCAGTTCAACAAGAAGGGTGAGGAAGCCAAAGGTTCCCGTGATCGCATGAAGTACTACGCTAAGAAGTGCGTGCAAGCTCACAATGAGGCTGGGAAGAGAAAGGCACTTGGGCCTCCAGGCATTGACCCTAAGCTTGCAGCCAAGAAAAAGAAGAAGCCTGCTAAAGTTGTACCCGAAGCTCCAAGGCAGGAACAACCAAGCATAGTCTTCCCTGCCAGTATGACTGGCTTGAAGCCAAAGGTCCCATCAGCAACTTTAGAACAAAAGAAGACAAGGCAAGCTGAGGCTGAAGCCCGGAAGAGGAAGCACCATGACACTTCTGATGTTGCTCCCTCCCAGAAGAAGTTGGAGACAAAGGCTCCAAAGTCTTCAAGAAAAGAGCATACTGCTGCCCAAGAACCGCTGAATGTTGAACCAATTTCTGTTGCTCTACCTGCCTCCACCAATCGCGGGCGCCATCTCGTTGTCCATGACCCTACTCCCACAGAGGCTCTAGAATCTGAAGATATTCTAGTTGCTGACTCCACCGCAGTTGAAGACATGGGTCATGAAGACCATGTTGAAGATGATGAAGTCCTTCCTTAGCTCGAGCCCAAACCGGTATCACCGCCTGCTCCAACGAGTAGTGAACTCATAAGCATTGGCGGTCCCACGATGGCAATTAATCAAGATGAATTTTGGGAAGAGCAACACCCAAACACCCTCCTGCATGAAGTGATTCTCCGCACTCCACCAGCTCATGTCACCACTCCAGTGCTTGAGACTCCAGAAGCAACCACTGATGACTTGGAATAGACCACTGCTTCACCAAAGGCGTCGCCCTCTTTTTGAAGGCTTCGCAGAGGACCTAGGCCCCAGGTCTCCATGTCGAGCATTCCTGAAGAGGATGTACAACACACCAGCTCAGTACCACGTCAACTGTTCCCTGAAGCCATCCCTTCTGAGTCTGCTCCTGAACCTGGAGCCAAAGCGGCTGAAGCAATCTCGGCTGCATCAACCGATGAAGAAAAAGAAGAAGGTCGAGAAGTCATTCCCCCTGCTAGTGAAACTATTGTGCAAGAAGAAGAAGATGTGATTGTACCTGACCCCCTGTTCTTGAAGCCATGGATGTTGAAGCAAATGAGGTTGCCACCACCATCACTACTAAAGCCAATGACGATGTCATGGCTGAAGACAACGTGGAGCCCGAAGTCAGTGTTGCCCCTGAAGATAATGTGCAGCCAACCACTTCTGACGTAGCCGTTCCTCCACCAGTACCTCACACTACGGAATGCGCTTACAACCGTGGTGGTGAGCTTGTTACTGTGAGATGGCCCATTCTGATTCCACCCACTGCTCCAGGTCCACAATATGATTATCATGTGGAGCAGAGGCCTCAAACCTAGAAGCCAAAGCCCAGACTGCCAAAGCTTCCAAGTGCTGCAACTACCCAGGGCTCCTTCAATGTGTTAAGCTTCAGATAGCACAATACTTTCTTTGACAGCGACAAGAACCCCTACAAGAAGCCAAACACCACCTCAGATAGGTTCTAGAGTCATCAGCAGCGAAGCTATTATTCTTGCATTCTATACAATCAAGACAGGATTTTTCCACATAAGCGTCTTGATTGCGATGCCATTGCTGGACTGCCATTCCTTGTGAGGAAGCTCTTAACTGCTTCAGCGATGTTGGGCTGCTCCCTTTGTAACTGACAAGGAGCATTGGAATGAAGAGCTTTTGCTGCAGTTCTATGCCACACTTCACATCAGAGGCTACAACAGGGATCCAAAGACTTGGATCCTTGAGTGGATGACAGGAGACGTCCATCATGAAGCCAAAGCTCAGGACATCATCGAGCTTACTTCCCTGCCCACTCCTGGTGAGTTATTTGAACCAGGTTGTCAGCTGCATCAAAATGAACTGCAAAGCATCTTTCAGAAGCCAGAGCCCAATATGAGCCAGATGCTGAGTATGATGAAGCCTTTGCCCCATGCATGACGTGGAATATCCAAAGGAATTATTTGTCAAGGACTTCGAGTACCTGCCCCGCATAGTATATCATATTCTGAGGCATACTCTATGGCCAATCAAAGGCAACTCTCCTGATGCCAAACTCGAAGGCGCCATGAAGACATTGGTCTTCTATATCATTAGTGGCATCCGATTCAACACTCAAGATTACTTCTTTCGTCGGCTTGGAGCTTCTGGAATTGATCTGTTTGGCCTTAAATTCTATACACCATGGGTCATGCGTTTGATCAAGCGTCACTCAACTGTCAACTATCAACCTTCAGCACGCAATCATGTTGTATCTTTTCCTGATGTTCACATGTCCTATGAAGCCATCTACCCTATGAAGATCTCACTTTTCCAAGTGGCCGTGAAGGGATTGACAACCCCTTTATCGCGTTGGTTGCAAGGTTCTTATTTGTTTGTGTAGGTACGAGGAGATTTGCGTGTAACCTCCTACTAGATTGATACCTTGTTTCTCAAAAACTGAGGGAAATACTTACGCTACTTTGCTGCATCACCCTTTCCTCTTCAAGGGAAAACCAACGCATGCTCAAGAGGTAGCAAGAAGGATTTTTGGCGCCGTTGCCGGGGAGGCTTACGCCAAGTCAAGACATACCAAGTACCCATCACAAACTCTTATCCCTCGCATTACATTATTTGCCATTTGCCTCTCGTTTTCCTCTCCCCCACGTCACCCTTGCCGGTTTATTCGCCTTATTTTTCCGTTCACTTTTTTTTCGCTTGCTTCTTGTGTATCCGTGTGCTAGATCGTTTGCTTTGTTGTCATGGCTAGTCCTTCTATCATTGTTAGTACTCCCGATCATGAAGTTATTAATTTTAAACAAAGGGAGGGAGAAAATCTAAAACATGCCTGGCATAGAATTTGCAATGCTCAGAATAGATCTACTAGGAAGCAATCTACTTCCGTTCTTCTTCGCAATTTTTATGTAGGTATCACCCCTTGGAATAGATATATTCTTGATACCATTACCGGAGGGAATTTCTTGGGTAGCCATACTTTTGATTCTTATAATGCTATGATAGATTTGTTTGGCCCACCACCTCTTTTGGTTAATGGAACTATTTTAACTTTGGAACATGTGATTCAAAGGATAGAAATTATTGAAAATAAAGTTGCCACTGTAGAGTTGATTGATAATTTGGATAAAAAGATCCACAACCAGACTACCCAATATGGATCTAAGGTAGGAGTTACTCTGGAAAATTTTAAAGAAAAAGAACCCATAGTTAACGAAAAGATAGATCAGGATTCCACAAGAATTGATAAACTTGAGGATGTTATTACCAACTTAGGGTTTACTTTTTCTTCCATGAAAAAAACTCCAAATCCTCCTACTACCAAAGTTGCCAAATTGATGTATGTGCCTAAAAATAAAGGTGAATCTTCTAGTAAGGAAAATCCGGATCTCAAATCCATAAGTGTTCACCCCAACTTTTTCGCTATCATTAAGGAACCTTTTGCTAAAAATGATTTTATCGATTTCTTGCCTAGGAGTTTGATCATTAATAAAAAGAAGAAAACTCCTAAGGGTTATAAGTGTTCTATTGAAAAATTTCCTACCAAAGATGATAATACCTAGATCTATTCTTGCTTTTATGCCTAGCTAGGGGCGTTAAACGATAGCACTTGTTGGGAGGCAACCCAATTTTATTTTTGTTTCTTGCTTTTTGGTTCTGTTTAGTAATAAACAATTCATCTAGCTTCTGGTAAGATGTGTTTTCATGTTTTAATTAGTGTTTGTGCCAAGTAGAACCAATAGGATCTTCTTGGGTGATAGTTGTTTGATCTTGCTGAAAAAGACAGAAACTTTGCACTCACGAAAATAATTGTTAAAATTCACCAGAACGTGATAAAATACCAATTCTTTTTGCAGTAGATCAATATACAAATTATACAGGTTGTCCAATTTTTCAGAATTTTTGGAGTTCCATAAGTATTCGAACAAATCTGATTGCGACAAACTGTTCTGTTTTTGACAGATTCTGTTTTTCTTGTGTTGTTTGCTTATTTTGATGAATCTATGGCTAGTATCGGGGGCTATGAACCATAGAGAAGTTGGAATACAGTAGGTTTAACATCAATATAAATAAATAATGAGTTCATTACAGCACCTTAAAGTGGTGATTTGTTTTATTATACTAACGGAGCTCATGAGATTTTCTGTTGAGTTTTGTGTTGTGAAGTTTTCAAGTTTTGGGTAAAGATTTGATGGATTATGGAATAAGGAGTGGAAAGAGCCTAAGATTGGGGATGACCAAGGCACCCCAAGGTAAAACTCAAGGACAACCAAAAGCCTAAGCTTGGGGATGCCCCGGAAGGCATCCCCTCTTTCATCTTCGTCTATCGGTAACTTTACTTGAGGCTATATTTTTATTCACCACATGATATGAGTTTTGCTTGGAGCGTCTTGTATTATTTGAGTCTTTGCTTTTTAGTTTACCAAAATCATCCTTGCTGTACACACCTTTTGGGAGAGACACACATGAATCAGAATTTATTAGAATACTCTATGTGCTTCACTTATATCTTTTGAGCTAGATAACTTTGCTCTAGTGCTTCACTTATATTTTTTTAGAGCATGGTGGTGGTTTTATTTTATAGAAATAATTGATCTCTAATGCTTCACTTATATTATTTTGAGAGTCTTTTAGAACAGCGTGGTAGTTTGCTTTGGCTATAAAATTAGTCCTAATATGATGAACATCCCAGATAGGTATAATAAAAACTATCAAATACTATGAGAAGTTTGATACATGATAATTGCTTTGAGATATGAAGATGGTGATATTAGAGTCATGCTAGTTGAGTAGTTGTGAATTTGAGAAATACTTGTTCTAAAGTTTGTGATTCCCGTAGCATGCACGTATGGTGAACCGTTATGTGATGAAGTCGGAGCATGATCTATTTATTGATTGTCTTCCTTATGAGTGGCGGTCGGGGACGAGCTATGGTCTTTTCCGACCAATCTATCCCCCTAGGAGCATGCGCATAGTACTTTGTTTCGATAACTAATAAATTTTTTCAATAAGTATGTGAGTTCTTTATGACTAATGTTGAGTCCATGGATTATACGCACTCTCACCCTTCCACCATTGCTAGCCTCTCTAATACCGCGCACCTTTCGCCGGTATCATACACCCACCATATACCTTCCTCAAAACAGCCACCATATCTACCTATTATGGCATTTCCATAGCCATTCCGAGATATATTGCCATGCAACTTACCACCGTTCCGTTTATTATGACATGCTCCATCATTGTCATATTGCTTTGCATGATCATGTAGTTGACATCGTATTTGTGGCAAAGCCACCTTTATAATTCTTTCATACATGTCACTCTTCATTCATTGCATATCCCGGTATACCGCCAGAGGCATTCACATAGAGTCATATTTTGTTCTAGTATCGAGTTGTAATTTCTTGAGTTGTAAGTAAATACAAGTGTGATGATCATCATTATTAGAGCATTGTCCCAAGTGAGGAAAGGATGATGGAGACTATGATTCCCCCACAAGTCGGGATGAGACTCCGGACGAAAAAAAAGAAAAAAAAAAGAGGCCATAAAAAAGAGAGAGAAAAAGGCTCAAATAAAAAAATGAGAGAAAAAGAGAGAAGGGACAATGTTACTATCCTTTTACCACACTTGTGCTTCAAAGTAGCACCATGATCCTCATGATAGAGAGTCTCCTATGTTGTCACTTTCATATACTAGTGGGATTTTTACATTATAGAACTTGGCTTGTATATTCCAATGATGGGATTCCTCAAAATGCCCTAGGTCTTCGTGAGCAAGCGAGTTGGATGCACACCCACTTAGTTTCTTTTGTTGAGCTTCCATATACTTATAGCTCTAGTGCATCCGTTGCATGGCAATCCCTACTCACTCACATTGATATCTATTGATGGGCATCTCCATAGCCCGTTGATACGCCTAGTTGATGTCAGACTATCTTCTCATTTTTGTCTTCTCCACAACCACCCTTCTATTCCACATATAGTGCTATGTACATGGCTCACGCTCATGTATTGCATGAAGATTGAAAATGTTTGAGAACATCAAAAGTATGAAACAATTGTTTGGTTTGTCATCGGGGTTGTGCATGATTAAATACTTTGTGTGATGAAGATAGAGCATAACCAGACTATATGATTTTGTAGGGATAACTTTCTTTGGCCATGTTATTTTGAGAAGGCATGATTTCTTTGTTAGTATGCTTGAAGTATTATTATTTTTATGTCAATATTAAACTTCTATCTTGAATCTTTCGGATCTGAACATTCATGCCAAAATAAAGAAAATTACATTGAAAAATATGCTAGGTAGCATTCCACATCAAAAATTATGTTTTTATCATTTACCTACTCGAGGAAGAGCAGGAATTAAGCTTGGGGATGCTTGATACGTCTCCAACGTATCTATAATTTTTGATTGTTCCATGCTATTATATTATCTGTTTTGGATGTTTAAGGGGCTTTACTATGCACTTTTATATTATTTTTGGGACTAACCTATTAACCGAAGGCCCAGTGCAAATTGTTGTTTTTTTGCCTATTTCAGTGTTTCGCAGAAAAGGAATATCAAACGGGGTCCAAACGGAATGAAACCTTTGGGAGAGTTATTTTTGGAACAAACGCAATCCAGGAGACTTGGAGTGGATGTCAAGGAAGCAACGAGGCGGCCACGAGGTAGGGAGGCGCGCCCAGGGGGGTAGGCGCGCACCCCACCCTCGTGGGCCCCTCATGGCTCCACCGACCTACTTCCTTCGCCTATATATACTCATATACCCTGAAAACATTCGAGATCACCACGAAACCCGATTTCCACGGCCGCAACCTTCTGTACCCGTGAGATCCCATCTTGGGGCCTTTTCCGGCGCTCCGCCGGAGGGGGAATCGACCACCGAGGGCTTCTACATCAACACCATAGCCTCTCCGATGATGTGTGAGTAGTTTACCACAGACCTTCGGGTCCATAGTTATTAGCTAGATGGCTTCTTCTCTCTCTTTGGATCTCAATACAAAGTTCTCCTTGATCTTCTTGGAGATCTATTCGATGTAATTCTTTTTGCGGTGTGTTTGTCGAGATCCGATGAATTGTGAGTTTATGATCAAGATTATCTATGAACAATATTTGGTTCTTCTCTGAATTCTTATATGTATGATTTGTTATCTTTGCATGTCTCTTCGAATTATCAGTTTGGTTTGGCCTACTAGATTGATCTTTCTTGCAATGGGAGAAGTGCTTAGCTTTGGGTTCAATCTTGCGGTGTCCTTTCCCAGTGACAGCAGGGGCAGCAAGGCACGTATTGTATTATTGCCATCGAGGATAAAAAGATGGGGTTTATACCATATTGCTTGAGTTTATCCCTCTACATCATGTCATCTTGCCTAATGCGTTACTCTGTTCTTATGAACTTAATACTCTAGATGCATGCTGGATAGCGGTCAATGTGTGGAGTAATAGTAGTAGATGCAGAACGTTTCGGTCTACTTGTCGCGGACATGATGCCTATATACATGATCATGCCTAGATATTCTCATAACTATGCGCTTTTCTATCAATTGCTCGACAGTAATTCGTTCACCCATCGTAAATTATGTTATCTTGAGAGAAGCCACTAGTGAAACCTATGGCCCCCGGGTCTATTTTCCATCATATTATTTTCCTATGAATTTACTATTTCTTCCGTCTTTTATTATACAATCTTTACTTTCCAATCTATATCATAAAAATACCAAAAATATTTATCTTATTATCTCTATCAGATCTCACTTTTCCAAGTGGCTGTGAAGGGATTGACAACCCCTTTATCGCGTTGGTTGCAAGGTTCTTATTTGTTTGTGTAGGTAAGAGGCTATTTGCGTGTAACCTCCTACTGGATTGATACCTTGGTTCTCAAAAACTGAGGGAAATACTTACGGTACTTTGCTGCATCACCCTTTCCTCTTCAAGGGAAAACCAACGCATGCTCAAGAGGAAGCAGTGGCAGAGCGGGTGATGATCCCGGCGGTCGACGGTGAGCTGGCGGCTACGGCGGCCGATGATGGGGTGGCGGCCACGTCGGCCACCTCCCGCCTATGAGCCGTGGTGGCGGAGCAAGTGATGGCCGGCAGTGGGGTGGCGGCCACGATGGCCACCTCCCCCCTTCGGGCCGTGGTGGCAGATCAAGTGATGGCCGGCAGTGGGGTGGCGGCAACGATGGCCACCTCCCGCCTTCGAGCCGCGGAGGCAGAGCGGGCGATGGCCCTGGCTTTCGACGGTTTTGTGGTGGCAACGGTGGCTGGCAACAGCTGCCGATGGGCACCGGCGGCGGAGCGTGTGGTGAGTGTTCCGCGCACACCCAACAGGGACGGCACGCGCACTACACTACGCCGACGAATTTGCCACCGCCGCGGTGTAGCCTCCCAGCTGGAGTTGTCCTCTGATGATAGCAGAGTGGCTGAGCAACGACAACGGACCGGTGCCATTGGTGATTGTGGGAGAAGCAGATGAGATAAGCTACAGGGAGGTATGGGAAAATGCGACGCAGGACTCACCGGCCGTGAGGGTTTATATAGCAGGTCTGTAAGCATTGGGATTTTAGGGGATTTCACCGAGTCGGGCGGGAAGCTTGTGCGGGAACCTGCGAGGTTGCGCAGGAACGGGCTCACCGACGATTCATTGGCGCCACCTCGAGCCACCGTTTGTCCAAAAGAACGCCCCTGCGCGCTGCGCAAGCTTGCGCTGTAAGCCGTCTGCGGTAGCGGGGTGACAAGACGTGCGAGAGGAGGACGAAAGGACACGTACACATACGGTTAATACAAAAAACCCGTTTGCAATTTAATTACCTAATATACCCCCGTCCTGGTTTATAAGTAGGATTTAACTAATAAAATATGAATGCATGTCGCCAAAGATTATACCGTTGGATTTGTATTTGAACATAATTTCCAGTTATACAATTTTTGTAACATGCATTAACACTTTTTTGGTTAAATTTAAGGTTATATACCAGCAAGCGTTTGCGCGCAACACACACGGCTTATTCCATCACAAACAGCTCGGATGGATCGACTGTATGCCACGTATCGCACATGCAACTCTAATCTGATTCGTGCTTGATGTTTCCGACATCGCTCACACGGTTTGTCTTATTTGCCACGTATCACTGTGTCGGCCTCTGCTCGCGTCCCTCGGCAAGCTCTGCTCGCCGTTAGGCGCCGCAGCGCGCTGTGCTCGTCGTTAGGCTCCGCGGCGCGCTCGGCTTATGGACAGCTTTTCCTTGCATGTTCAACTGCTATATGCATATATATATATATATATATATATATATATATATATATATATATATATATATATATATGGTTGCTCGTCATTGAGGCAACCGCGGAGCGCTTTGCTCGCGTCCCTCCGTGCATGCTCTGCCAGCGGTTAGGCATGTGCATGATCACGTCGGGGGCCCCATATGCATGCGGTTGCACCGCGCGCGTTGCCACGCAATGCAGTTACGTGCGGCATGATGGAGTTACGCGCTGCAAATTAGAACTGCCATCAGGCCCTGCCGGTATTCCTGGCCATCTGGCTTCTCCTTCAATTCCCGCGGCCATTATAACCTTAGTCTCTTCAACCTTTCCATCACGCCCCACAACACAACAAGCACACCCATGACGACACATAGAGAGGGGATAACTAGCGGCGCTTCAATGGAGTTTAGCGAGCATAAAGTGGAGACCCACGCGAGGGAGACGGATCTCTCGGTGGTGTACACCATCGACCCGGCCGTGGTAGACGACTACATCAATAGCGTTGAGCAGTTGCTTGCTCGAGACAAGTACAAGGTGGTCGGCATCGACCTCCAGTACACCGCCGGTCGTCCTGACATAGATCAGAAGGTTGCCGTCGCCCAGTTGTGTGTGCGCCATCATGTCCTCATCTACCACTACTGCATGGCCATAGAGCCTTGCGACAGTTTCAACAGGTTTGTCAACAGCACCGACTACAAGTTCGCCACGGTGAAAACCACCGACAATGTAAAAGCGCGCAGGGTTACGGGCTTGGCCTACCAGAACCTTGTCGAAATCCGTGAGCACTACAGGGTCTGGGGCAGCATGAAGCAGGACTCCCTGGTTGAACTCACCTCGGCCATCATCGACCCGTACTACGAAAATATGAAGCAGGATGCCAATAGAACATATCTCGTATCCTGGCACGGGGCCTGGATGCAGCAACTGGATGAACCTCACCTCAGGTTCGCGGCCAAGAGCGTGTACACATGCTACGAGATGCACATGCGGATCGTTGACATGAGAAAGTGCCTTGTTACGGAGATCAACGAGGCCGGATCGAGCCACAACCTGAGCAAGCATCACAAGAAGTAGATGATGATCAGATGATCGTTTATCCTAGTTAATCATGCATGTAATATATAGTTTACTTTGGTGTGTGGAAATGTCTTGTGTGTAGTAGCCACCTATGTAATTATGCATATAATAGTTTACTTTGGTGTGTGTAAATGCCATCGTTGTAGTAGCCACCTATGTAAGTGGATGTTTAATTTGTTTATGCAACCATGTCCTCATAAGTGTGTGTGTGTGTGGGTGTGTGTGTGTATGTTGTTGTCCTGTATGCAATCTCATCGCACAATACACACGTCTTATTAGCAGCAACTGTCTATGTTATTATCGGTCTTCACACACATTTCTGATAACAGCCATGTTTGCCATGTATCACACACACCTTGTTATATTGAACCATTTATGTTCTCTTGTCTCAACACAAACAGTTCATCCGAGTGAACCGCACGCCGTATATCGCACACACCTTGATCTGGCTAACCGTTTCTTTTGTGTTGCCTAATCACAAACAGTTCATCCGAGTGAACCGTATGCTGTATATCGCACACACCTTCATCTGGCTGCCCGTTTCTTTCGTTAATCCTCATCATAACAGTTAATTGAACTAAACTGTATGCCTTGCATCGCACACGCAACTAAAATCTTACCGTGTTTAATGCATCCGTCATCGCAAACGTTTTGCACATTTTTTGACGGTCTTTTTACACCACCATTTGCGATTATTGCATCGCACACAGTTTCGTCGAAGGATCTCTGATCGTAGTGTTGCGTTAGCAGCATCCTGTAGTAGTGTAGCTGTGAAGCGAATTCTTCGATATTTGGCTCACACCCCAACGCTAGGATTATGGTATCCAAAGGGCTCAGAGTTTGATCTAGTTGGATTCTCATATGCTGATTATGCTGGTGACACGGTTGATCGCAAGTCCACATCAGGCACATGTCCTTTCTTGGACGATCTCTTGTTTTTTGGTCTTCAAAGAAGCAGAACTGTGTATCACTCTCCTGCTGAATCTGAATACATTACAGCTGGATCTTGCTGCGCTCAGCTTCTCTGGATGAAGCTGTCACATCCTAGTTAGTTCATGCATTAGAGTGTTGCATCATGTCTACATTTCACAGAAACCTGAAATGGGGATGCCAGAAACCCCCAGCACCCCCCTGGAACAACTAGGGTTTACTAAAATTCTTTTCAATGAACCTGAAATGCCCTCCATAAATGTTCACCACCTTTGATCTTGGCTAAAACCTCTGCCAAAAATGGTTTCATATTTTTGGAGGCCATCTTGGATTTTTGCACAAGCCATAAGTATTTGCATTTGGGCATTTTAAATGCTATAAATATTTTCAAATGCCCAAATAATCTTGAAGGTATTTTTAGGCTGTTGAGAATAATTTCAAAGGTGCCTCAGAATATTTTCAGGATTTTTCCAAATGAAATAGTATTTTTACTATTTCAAAACACAGAACAGAAATAAATAAAAAGAGAAAAAAACAGAAGGCAGAGAAACTCACCTGGCAGCCCACCTGGCGGCCCAGCACTGTGCTGGCCCGCGCCAGTCAGCTGCCTGCTCTCGCCAGAGCAGGCAGAGAGGTGACGCCGGCGAGCGTGAGCTCGCCACGGCGCCAGCTGCTTGCCGCCCTCGCCGCGGATGCGCTGGCCGACCTCCCTCGACGCGCCCCGAGCCTCTGGACACCGTCATTCTCCCCCGTTGCCTCTCCCTCGCCTTCTCCCCACCATGGCCGACGCCGCCGCAGACACCTCACCGGAGTAACCGCGCCCACCGTCGACCTCGCGCCACTCCACCGTGTCCTACAGCACCGCCGTCGCCCACTCCTTCGAGCAAGCCGAGCCCCGAGCGCCCGGTTGCCCCGAAGCTCCGTCACCGACCTCGCCTTCGCCGCTCACCGTCGGAGATCCCCTCCGCCGTCGCCACTGCAACAGCTCGCCTCCGACCTCGCCGCCTGCTCCGTCGCAACCGCCGTGAGCATGGCCACCTTCCCATCCTCTCCTCTCTCTCTCTCGAGCTCTGTAGCTACCGCACGAAGCTCACCCGTACGCGCCGCCGCACGAGCTCGTCGCCGACGAGGCTCCGGCCATCCAACGGCCGCATCACCGTAGCCATTAGCTTCACCGCAACGCCAGGAACCCGTAGCACCCTCACACGTTCCTCGCCGTGCTCTCTAGCTACGGTTTCAACCACGCCCGTACCCCGGCAGCCGCCCGGCTCGTCGCCGGCGTCGATTCCGGCGACCCCGAGCTCCACTACCACCACCAGTCGACGCGGTTCGCCCCCAGCTACACGTAGGTACTCTCCGCCGTCCTTTTGGTCGCCGGAGGAGCAATCCCGCACACCACCGCCGCGTCTGGACGTCGCCGGCGGCTAAACGCCGGCGAGTCAACGTGGTTAGACCACGGTTTGACCCCCCAGGGTCACTGACAAGTGGGGCCCGCCTGCTGATTAACCTAAGTTAGAGATTAAAACTAATCCTAAATAACTAATTATCTAACAGTGACACTGACACAGGGGACCCACACGTCAGGTTTGACCTGGACGACCCCGTTGACCTGCTGACGTCACACTGACGTCAGGCTGACGCAGTAAAGCATTTACTGGAATTATTCTTATATTGGAAATTCCAGAAATTATCACAAACTTCAAAAAATCATAGAAAATAATCTATAGCTCAGAATGAAAAGATTTATATATGAAAAATGATCAGAAAAATCCATTCTATCCATCTGTACTGGTTTCATGCATGATTAAGCAAGTTAACCTACTGTTTTATACAGAACAAGATAAAGCATTAATATGGGCCATTTATGAACTTGGAATTTGAATCTTTGATTCAAATTAGTCCAAACCCATCTGGTCTTAGTTGCATTAGCCCAACACATCCATCTTGCCATGTCTCATGCATGCATCATATTGTTGCACTTGCTTGGTGTTGATTGTGCTTCGGTATGCTCATCGTGGTAGGTCCTGCCTCCGAGGATATTCACGAGTATCCAACTGAAGGGCAGTATCCCACCACCACTCCGTCAGGCAAGCAACCCATTGATCATTTCGATACAAACCCATCTTCTCGCTTCTGCTCTCGTTTACTGCATTAAGACAACGCGATTCAAACTGCTGTGTGTTGCGGTAGTTGAACCCACTTTCCTTTGCATGACCTGTCATTGCCACAGTAACTAGATGAAACCCACTAGCATGTGTAGGAGTTGATTGAGCCATGTTGTGTTCCTACAATGCTATGCTTGCTATGCTTAGAGTTGTGTCAGGTCTGGCTCATCAGGGTGATGAACTAGAGTGAAAGTGTGTGTGTCGGTAAAGAGAGTGAAGTGTTGAATACGATTTGGTAAAGGTATCGATGGGAGGCCATGTAGGAGTACATGGTGGGTTGTTTCATTGAGACCGTCCCTAAGAACTGAGATCTGTATGCGTGATTTAAGATTCAGCTACTACCACACATTGGGCCCGAAACCAATGGACCCCCTCGGCTTCTTATTCACCCTTGTCCTCTGTCCAGGAGTTGCACGTAGTTTCTGGTGTTTGTAGTAAGCTGGAGGCCGTGGACAGCGCTGACCAAGGGGTGGGCTGTGATGCGGTAGGCTCGTGGCCCGGTGTACCGAGTCGCCCGTTTGGTGACCGGGAACCCTGCACACATCGTTCGGGGCCGTATGTGGAAACCTCGGCCGGACTCCCTGCGGATGGAACCTGAATAGGCGATAAACCTGGACTAGAGACTCGAGTGTTTAGGTAGGCTGTGGCCGACACCCACGTTGGGCTTCCGCTTGAAGGTTGCCGAGTACACGTCGTGTAGCGACGATAAGTGGTGAGAGCGTGTGTGACGAAGTACACCCCTGCAGGGTATGAAACTATTCGAATAGCCGCGTCCGCGGTAAAGGACTACTTGGTCGCTTATGCAGTTCATAGACAAGTAAATGGATACTACTAAAAGCCTCAAGATAAGTGTGAGTACCGCGGATGGCCCTCTCGTGGATGACGAGGGAGGATCCACGGTGGAGTATTGAATTGGTGATTAGTGGACTCGTGTGCGAAAACTATTTCACAAGTGGTGTATCGTAGGATAGCTTAGCCAAGAGTCAAAGCTGGCTTGCTGCAATAACCCCACTACCTTCTTGAGAATGAACATGTATAGTAGGATCTGTTGTAAGACTTGCTGAGTACCTTTGTACTCATGTTGCTTTAATTACTGTTTTCAGACGACAACACCGCCCCTTCTGACGGGTTCTACGTAGAACTCGACGACGACGAGTGACTTGCCACCCAGGTGGTGATCTAGGCTTGTGAAGGGCCTATGTAGATAGACAGGCTTCGTCAAGCCTTCTTTCTTTCTAGAGTCTGTACCCAGACAGTTTGCTTCCGCATGTGCTTGTATGATTGTATGACTTGAGTGTCGGGTCATGTGACCCCTATCTGTATGAACAAGTTATGTAAGGCTCTCCGGAGCCCTTTAAATAAAGTACTTGAGTTGTAGAGTTTTGTTGTGATGCCATGTTGTATTTGCACATATCGAGCATATTGTGTGTATGTTTGAAATGCTTGGTATGTGTGGGATCCGACAATCTAGTTGTTTATCTTTAGCAGCCTCTCTTATGGGGAAATGTAGTCTGGTGCCTCCTTGAGCCATAGTAGTCCGCTACAGCCCGGTTCACCGGAGTCCTGCTAGCCCAGCACTACTGCTCTGGACACTTGACTGGCCGGCATGTGAGTCATATCGTTCCTGTGTCTGTCCCTTCGGGGAAATGTCACGCGGTGACATCCGGAGTCCTGCCTAGCCTGCTACAGCCCGGGTTCCCGGAGTCCTGTTAGCCCAGTGCTACAGCCCGGATTCACACGCTGCTGACCGACACGTTCGATGTGGACTCATGTATGCCTGTCCCCATACGTTAGTGCCGCTTTGGGTTCACGACTAGCCATGTCGGCCCGGGTTCTCTGTCATATGGATGCTAGCGACATTGTCATATACGTGAGCCAAAAGGCGCAAACGGTCCCGGGCCATGGTAAGGCGACACCCGTGGGAGTACCGTGCGTGAGGCCGCAATGTGATATGAGGTGTTACAGGCTAGATCGGTGTGACTTGGAATCGGGGTCCTGACAGCGTTGGCATCAGAGCCGGACTGCCTGTAGGTGCGATAAGCCAAACTGGTCGATGTCGAGTCTAGAAATGCTTTAGTTATATGTAGGGGAATTGATTGTGGGAGGGAACGTAAGGTGCTTTTACTCCTTTACCTCATGCCCTCTGATCTGAGTCGTACTCTTCTCATTCTACGCGGGTTAAGGACTAGGCTCTCTCCTCTCTATCAGGTTCACGTGTTACTAATCCGTAGTAACTTATAGGATTGTTGGTTCCATGCTTCGGTTCAGTTTCTACTACCCTAGTATGTTGTCGGTTGAACCAGAACCCTGACATGATGTTGTTGAGTGGTACTGCAAACTGTTGCGAATGTCTCAAATCCTTTTTCGAGCATTTACAGCCGTTATGCTGTCCAAATTCTCCTAGAAATACTAATGCCTTGCATTATTTCGTGCTTTCAGATGGCCACCCGTTCCCAGAACCAAGTGGTTCGTCTGACCCGGTGCATCGGCGTACCTGGTCACACGGCCATGTTGGTCCGAGTGATGGTTGAGACAGGCTATCGTTGGTATCCCGAGTATACCGTCGAGGAGCAGTTCCGAGACTTTAATCAAAGTCAATATCTTTGCACCGTCAGGATTTACCCATCCTACCCTGGAGCCACTGAACCCCTCCATTGCTCTTATGGACTTGGGGTTACTATCGAGATGTCCGTGCAGGACGCAGCTTACTCAATGATGACTATCATGCGAGCCAGGACTGCCTTGCTTCAGAACACCGACTTCTGCTATATGCCAGCAGCACTCCCTGGGGCACAGGGGTACTATCAGGCCACTTACTGTGATTCTACCCATGAGGGCTCACTACTCCGTACCACCACCGAGATGCTTGAGGACAAGGACCGTGAGAATCGTGCCTTGCGAATGGAGCTCTTTAATGCTCGTGCTGATCACTGGGCCACCCTGACACGGTTTGCACCTGCCGTGCAAGCTGGGTTTATGGACATGAGGGACATATACCCCGTGCGATCTGGTCTGCCAGAATGTATGGAATGGCGTGATGTAGGAGGCATCACCCCTCCTCGTGGACCCCGTCTGCCACCGTTTGTTGGACCAAGGCCACACCCGAGTCCCTATGGACCGCAAGCTCCACAGGACCGACTGTTTCCGGATGATCATGTTCAGCTCCCAGGACATGGCGGTGACTTCTATGAGGATTACTACGGAGACGTCTGAGTTGGTAGTAGTTCTACTAGTATTGTAACAGTTGTAATCTCCACAGTCCTGCGTGTCTTGTGGGATACGACTTGGTGTGTATCACGTTCCGGAGGTGTAGAAAAATAATGTATAGGAGCTTGGAATGCCTCTGATGAGATGTATCGTCCTTCATCGTAGTTGTACCTTGGCCTGGGCTTGTACTAAACTATGTATGGCGTGTATGACCGTTGGTATATGTATGTTGCCATGTTACCATGTCATACTGATGGTCATCTCTGCATTCCGTGTTATCCATTACATTCCGCATTTCCCTATCAAGATTTAGCCATCCCCGTCTAAACCGTTGCTTTGTTTCTCCTAGGATGGTTAACACCCGCAACAACCCTGCTGTCCAGGCGCAGGGTGAAGCCAATGCAGCCAGGGCGGAGGATCTGCCCCAACCGCCTTCACTGGCCGAAGTTATGCTGGAGGCAGAAAGAAACAAGCGTGAGACTAACCGCTTGCTAGAGCGAATTGAGCAGAATACTGCACGTCACCAGAGGAACGACCTGGTGTCCATCAATGACTTTATCAAGCTGTACCCACCGAAGTTCAACCACTCCGTCGAGCCCCTTGATGCGGATGATTGGCTTCGCAGCATCACCCATAAGCTACGTTCTGCCAACGTAGCCGAAGCTGATAAGGTTACCTACGCTGCCTATCACCTCGAAGGCCCTGCTAGCCTTTGGTGGGAGAACTTTGAGGCTATGCGCCCAGCTGGCCAAATCACTACTTGGGCTGAATTCAGTGAGGCTTTCCGTGAGCATCACATTCCGGAGGGTCTCATGGATCGTAAGCGGGAAGAATTCTGCAACTTCACCCAAGGCAGACTGACCGTGGATGCTTACAGCCGTGAGTTTGGAAATCTAGCACGCTATGCTCCTGAAGAGGTATCCACCGACGCCAAGAAGCAGGCAAGGTTCCGCAAGGGACTTAGCCCCGAGCTTCGCCGTGATCTCCGTCTGCATGAGTGCACCTCTTTCCAGAAGTTGGTCAATAAGGCCATCAGTGCCGAGACAGGACAAACTGACTATGACGCTACACGCAAGCACTCTCGTGACTTTGGTTCCTCATCTGGCTCCGGATCCCAGAAGCGCCGGGTCTGGATTCCAAATACTGCTCTGCCACCCAGGTTCACTCCGAGGCCATCCTTCGAGGCGCCTCGCCCCAACCAGCAGCATGCACCGCCCAAGGTTTATGGTGGCCCCGCTGCTAATGCTGCTCCACGCCCCAATATTGTGACATGCTTCAAGTGTGGAGAAACGGGTCACTATTTGCGCGAGTGCCCCCGAAACAACCTCAATCAACCTGGACAGTCCGTTGGCCGTGGTAAGCCAGCAGGAAAGACCTACTACGCCAAGCCAGCCACCACAGCACGTGGCCATGTCAACTATGTCTCAGCTGAAGGAACTCATGAGGATCCCAACGTCGTCCTTGGTACGCTCCTTGTTAATTGCCATCCGGCAACTGTTCTTTTCGATACTGGAGCATCTCATTCATTTATCTCTGAGAGCTATGCTCGATTACACAACACCACATTTAGTGACATGCCTACTTCCATGGAAATTCAAACTCCTGGTTCTAGATGGCAAACCTCTAAGATAAGCCATGGAAATGAAATTCTTGTTGACAGACTGGTCTTCCTTGCATCACTAATAGCTCTCAAGTCCTCGGACATAAACATCATCTTGGGTATGGACTGGATGTCAGCCCATTATGCTAAGATTGATTGCTCTACTAGAACTGTTCAACTCACCCATCCGTCGGGCAAGACAGTCAATGTTTTGACCCGAGTGTCTAAACGTCAGCTTTACTCATTAAATGCCAACCCCCTTCCAGACCTCGAAGATGTGCCGGTAGTCCGTGACTTCCCGGATGTCTTCCCTGAAGAACTGCCAGGTATTCCACCTGACAGGGATGTTGAGTTCGTGATAGACCTTGTTCCAGGAACCGTCCCAATCTCTAGAAGACCCTATAAGATGGCACCCCTAGAGCTAGCCGAGCTTAAGAAACAACTCGATGAGTCCTTGAAAAAGGGTTTCATCCGTCCTAGTTCTTCTCCGTGGGCTTGCCCCGTCCTCTTCGTCAAGAAGAAGGATGGTACGGATCGGATGGTTGTAGATTACCGACCCGTCAACCTAGTCACAATCAAGAACAAGTATCCGCTTCCCAGGATCAACGATCTGTATGATCAGCTCGCTGGATCCTCAGTCTTCTCTAAAATGGATTTGAGGTTGGGCTACCATCAAATCAAAATCAAGAACGGGGACATTCCTAAAACGGCCTTTGTTACTCGTTATGGCCAATACGAGTATACAGTCATGTCCTTCGGGTTAACCAATGCTCCAGCCACCTTTTCTCGCTTGATGAACTCGATCTTCATGGAGTACTTAGACAAGTTCGTCGTGGTTTACCTCGATGATATCCTTATCTACTCGAAGAACGAGGAAGAGCATGCCGAACATCTTAGACTTGTGTTAGAAAAACTCAGAGAGCATCGCCTTTATGCCAAATTCTCCAAGTGCGAATTTTGGTTGCCAGAAGTGACCTACCTAGGCCACGTGATCTCTGGTAAGGGTATTGCTGTTAATCCCGAGCGAGTTCAAGCCATCCTTGACTGGACTCCCCCTGAAACGGTTAAGCAAGTCCGGAGTTTCCTTGGCTTAGCGAGCTACTGCCGCCGCTTCGTCGAGAATTTCTCCAAGGTTGCTAAACCTCTAACCGAACTCCTCAAGAAAGATAAAAGGTTCGAGTGGACCCCACAGTGCGAGTTCAGCTTTCAGGAACTGAAAAGACGCCTGACATCTGCTCCCGTACTCGTACCACCAGATTTTTCTAAGGACTTTGTTATCTATTGCGACGCCTCGCGACAAGGACTAGGTTGCATACTCATGCAAGACCGTCATGTGATTGCCTACGCTTCCCGGCAGTTGCGTCCACATGAGGATAATTATCCCACACATGATCTAGAGCTTGCAGCCGTAGTCCATGCACTCAAAACATGGCGACATTACCTTCTCGGTAATCGTTGCGAGATTTTCACCGACCACCAGAGTCTGAAATACATCTTCACCCAACCGGATTTGAATCTCAGGCAAAGACGTTGGGTCGAGTTGATCTCAGACTACGACTTAGGAATTACTTACACCCCGGGCAAAGCCAACGTCATGGCTGATGCGCTAAGCCGTAAATCCTATTGTAACAACTTGATGTTACAACAAAGTCAACCACTTCTCCACGAGGAATTCTGCAAGCTTAACCTTCACATTGTTCCTCAAGGATTTCTATCCACCCTGGTGGCGAAACCTACCCTTACGGATCAGATCATCAAAGCTCAGAAGGTAGATCCGGGAACCTCCCGTATTAAGAGAAACATCAAGAAAGGAGTTGCGGATTGTTTCTCCGTTGATGACCAAGGTGTCGTGTTCTTTGGAGACCGTCTAGTGGTTCCCAAGGTACGCAACCTGAGACGATTGATCCTTAAGGAAGCTCATGAATCTCCTCTCACCATTCATCCCGGTAGTACTAAAATGTATCAAGACCTACGCCAGAGGTTTTGGTGGACTAGGATGAAGAGAGAAATTGCTCAATACATTGCTAACTGCGACGTCTGCCGACGTGTTAAAGCAGAGCATCAACGACCTGCTGGCACCCTTCAGCCTCTGGCTATTCCTGAATGGAAATGGGATAAAATCGGTATGGATTTCATTACCGGGTTTCCCAGGACCAAGAGAGGGAATAATGCTATCTTCGTTGTTGTCGATCGTCTTTCCAAAGTAGCCCACTTCCTACCTGTTCGTGAGAGTATAACCGCTAGCCAGCTAGCAGACTTATACATCTCCCGAATAGTGTCTCTTCATGGTGTTCCATTGGAAATTAACTCGGACCGTGGAAGTCTCTTCACCTCTCGATTTTGGGAAAGTTTCCAAAATGCCATGGGAACTCGTCTCTCTTTTAGCACCGCCTTTCACCCTCAATCAAGTGGTCAGGTAGAACGAGTTAATCAAATTCTGGAGGATATGCTCCGAGCTTCTGTCATCTCTTTCGGCATGGATTGGGAGAAATGCCTCCCATTCGCCGAGTTCGCTTATAATAATAGTTACCAAGCTAGCTTGGGCAAAGCCCCTTTCGAAGTTCTCTATGGACGGAAATGTCGAACGCCTCTTAACTGGTCAGAAACCGGGGAAACACAACTCTTTGGCCCGGATATGATTCAGGAAGTAGAAGAGCAGGTTCGCATTATTCGTGAGAAATTGAAAACAGCCCAATCTCGCCAAAAGAGCCATTATGATCGCAAACATAAGGCTATGACTTTTGAGGTTGACGAGAAGGCTTACCTTCGGGTGACTCCTTTAAAGGGAACCCATCGATTCGGTATCAAAGGCAAATTGGCCCCTCGCTACATTGGACCCTTTCGCATTCTTGCCAAGCGAGGAGAAGTGCCTACCAATTGGAACTACCTCCGCATCTTTCCAAGGTTCATGATGTGTTCCACGTATCTCAACTCAGGCGTTGCTTCTCGGATCCTATCCGTGGAGTGGACCACGAAACGCTTGATCTCCAAGATAATCTCACATATCGGGAATATCCCGTTCGCATCCTTGATCAAGCCGAGCGTACCACTCGACGCCAAAACATCAAGTTTCTCAAAGTTCAATGGTCACACCATTCTGAGAAAGAAGCTACCTGGGAAAGGGAGGATCGTCTTCGACTTGAGTACCCCACCTTCTTTCAAACGGATCCTAAATCTCGGGACGAGATTCTTTTGAGTGGGGGTGAGTTGTCACATCCTAGTTAGTTCATGCATTAGAGTGTTGCATCATGTCTACATTTCACAGAAACCTGAAATGGGGATGCCAGAAACCCCCAGCACCCCCCCTGGAACAACTAGGGTTTACTAAAATTCTTTTCAATGAACCTGAAATGCCCTCCATAAATGTTCACCACCTTTGGCCTTGGCTAAAACCTCTGCCAAAAATGGTTTCATATTTTTGGAGCCCATCTTGGATTTTTGCACAAGCCATAAGTATTTGCATTTGGGCATTTTAAATGCTATAAATATTTTCAAATGCCCAAATAATCTTGAAGGTATTTTTAGGCTGTTGAGAATAATTTCAAAGGTGCCTCAGAATATTTTCAGGATTTTTCCAAATGAAATAGTATTTTACTATCTCAAAACACAGAACAGAAATAAATAAAAAGAGAAAAAAAACAGAAGGCAGAGAAACTCACCTGGCAGCCCACCTGGCGGCCCAGCACTGTGCTGGCCCGCGCCAGTCAGCTGCCTGCTCTCGCCAGAGCAGGCAGAGAGGTGACGCCAGCGAGCGTGAGCTCGCCACGGCGCCAGCTGCTTGCCGCCCTCGCCGCGGATGCGCTGGCCGACCTCCCTCGACGCGCCCCGAGCCTCTGGACACCGTCATTCTCCCCCGTTGCCTCTCCCTCGCCTTCTCCCCACCATGGCCGACGCCGCCGCCGACACCTTACCGGAGTAACCGCGCCCACCGTCGACCTCGCGCCACTCCACCATGTCCTACAACACCGCCGTCGCCCACTCCTTCGAGCAAGCCGAGCCCCGAGCGCCCGGTTGCCCTGAAGCTCCGTCACCGACCTCGCCTTCGCCGCTCACCGTCGGAGATCCCCTCCGCCGTCGCCACTGCAAAAGCTCGCCTCCGACCTCGCCGCCTGTTCCGTCGCAACCGCCGTGAGCATGGCCACCTTCCCATCCTCTCCTCTCTCTCTCGAGCTCTATAGCTACCGCACGAAGCTCACCCGTACGCGCCGCCGCACGAGCTCGTCGCCGACGAGGCTCCGGCCATCCAACGGCCGCAGCACCGTAGCCATTAGCTTCACCGCAACGCCAGGAACCCGTAGCACCCTCACACGTTCCTCGCCGTGCTCTCTAGCTACGGTTTCAACCACGCCCGTACCCCGGCAGCCGCCCGGCTCGTCACCGGCCTCGATTCCGGCGACCCCGAGCTCCACTACCACCACCAGTCGACGCGGTTCGCCCCCAGCTACACGTAGGTACTCTCCGCCGTCCTTTTGGTCGCCGGAGGAGCAATCCCGCACACCACCGCCGCGTCTGGACGTCGCCAGCGGCTAAACGCCGGCGAGTCAACGTGGTTAGTCCACGGTTTGACCCCCTAGGGTCACTGACAAGTGGGGCCCGCCTGCTGATTAACCTAAGTTAGAGATTAAAACTAATCCTAAATAACTAATTATCTAACAGTGACACTGACACAGGGGACCCACACGTCAGGTTTGACCTGGACGACCCCGTTGACCTGCTGACGTCACACTGACGTCAGGCTGACGCAGTAAAGCATTTACTGGAATTATTCTTATATTGGAAATTCCAGAAATTATCACAAACTTCAAAAAATCATAGAAAATAATCTATAGCTCAGAATGAAAAGATTTATATATGAAAAATGATCAGAAAAATCCATTCTATCCATCTGTAATGGTTTCATGCATGATTAAGCAAGTTAACCTACTGTTTTATACAGAACAAGATAAAGCATTAATATGGGCCATTTATGAACTTGGAATTTGAATCTTTGATTCAAATTAGGCCAAACCCATCTGGTCTTAGTTGCATTAGCCCAACACATCCATCTTGCCATGTCTCATGCATGCATCATATTGTTGCACTTGCTTGGTGTTGATTGTGCTTCGGTATGCTCATCGTGGTAGGTCCTGCCTCCGAGGATATTCACGAGTATCCAACTGAAGGGTAGTATCCCACCACCACTCCGTCAGGCAAGCAACCCATTGATCATTTCGATACAAACCCATCTTCTCGCTTCTGCTCTCGTTTACTGCATTAAGACAACGCGATTCAAACTGCTGTGTGTTGCGGTAGTTGAACCCACTTCCTTTGCATGACCTGTCATTGGCACAGTAACTAGATGAAACCCACTAGCATGTGTAGGAGTTGATTGAGCCATGTTGTGTTCCTACAATGCTATGCTTGCTATGCTTAGAGTTGTGTCAGGTCTGGCTCATCAGGGTGATGAACTAGAGTGAAAGTGTGTGTGTCGGTAAAGAGAGTGAAGTGTTGAACACGATTTGGTAAAGGTATCGATGGGAGGCCATGTAGGAGTACATGGTGGGTTGTTTCATTGAGACCGTCCCTAAGAACTGAGATCTGTATGCGTGATTTAAGATTCAGCTACTACCACACATTGGGCCCGAAACCAATGGACCCCCTCGGCTTCTTATTCACCCTTGTCCTCTGTCCAGGAGTTGCACGTAGTTTCTGGTGTTTGTAGTAAGCTGGAGGCCGTGGACAGCGCTGACCAAGGGGTGGGCTGTGATGCGGTAGGCTCGTGGCCCGGTGTACCGAGTCGCCCGTTTGGTGACCGGGAACCCTGCACACATCGTTCGGGGCCGTATGTGGAAACCTCGGCCGGACTCCCTGCGGATGGAACCTGAATAGGCGATAAACCTGGACTAGAGACTCGAGTGTTTAGGTAGGCTGTGGCCGACACCCACGTTGGGCTTCCGCTTGAAGGTTGCCGAGTACACGTCGTGTAGCGACGATAAGTGGTGAGAGCGTGTGTGACGAAGTACACCCCTGCAGGGTATGAAACTATTCGAATAGCCGCGTCCGCGGTAAAGGACTACTTGGTCGCTTATGCAGTTCATAGACAAGTAAAAGGATACTACTAAAAGCCTCAAGATAAGTGTGAGTACCGCGGATGTCCCTCTCGTGGATGACGAGGGAGGATCCACGGTGGAGTATTGAATTGGTGATTAGTGGACTCGTGTGCGAAAACTATTTCACAAGTGGTGTATCGTAGGATAGCTTAGCCAAGAGTCAAAGCTGGCTTGCTGCAATAACCCCACTACCTTCTTGAGAATGAACATGTATAGTAGGATCTGTTGTAAGACTTGTTGAGTACCTTTGTACTCATGTTGCTTTAATTACTGTTTTCAGACGACAACACCGCCCCTTCTGACGGGTTCTACATAGAACTCGACGACGACGAGTGACTTGCCACCCAGGTGGTGATCTAGGCTTGTGAAGGGCCTATGTAGATAGACAGGCTTCGTCAAGCCTTCTTTCTTTCTAGAGTCTGTACCCAGACAGTTTGCTTCCGCATGTGCTTGTATGATTGTATGACTTGAGTGTCGGGTCATGTGACCCCTATCTGTATGAACAAGTTATGTAAGGCTCTCCGGAGCCCTTTAAATAAAGTACTTGAGTTGTAGAGTTTTGTTGTGACGCCATGTTGTATTTGCACATATCGAGCATATTGTGTGTATGTTTGAAATGCTTGGTATGTGTGGGATCCGACAATCTAGTTGTTTATCTTTAGCAGCCTCTCTTATGGGGAAATGTAGTCTGGTGCCTCCTTGAGCCATAGTAGTCCGCTACAGCCCGGTTCACCGGAGTCCTGCTAGCCCAGCACTACTGCTCTGGACACTTGACTGGCCGGCATGTGAGTCATATCGTTCCTGTGTCTGTCCCTTCGGGGAAATGTCACGCGGTGACATCCGGAGTCCTGCCTAGCCTGCTATAGCCTGGGTTCCCGGAGTCCTGTTAGCCCAGTGCTACAGCCCGGATTCACACGCTGCTGACCGACACGTTCGAAGTGGACTCATGTATGCCTGTCCCCATACGTTAGTGCCGCTTTGGGTTCACGACTAGCCATGTCGGCCCGGGTTCTCTGTCATATGGATGCTAGCGACATTGTCATATACGTGAGCCAAAAGGCGCAAACGGTCCTGGGCCATGGTAAGGCGACACCCGTGGGAGTACCGTGCGTGAGGCCGCAATGTGATATGAGGTGTTACAGGCTAGATCGGTGTGACTTGGAATCGGGGTCCTGACAGAAGCCAACTCTCAAGGATTATGGCATCAACATGAAGCATGTGCCACTCTACTGCGACAATAAAAGCGCCATCAAGATTGCCAACAATCCGGTTCAGCACTCGAAGACAAAGCACATTCCGATCCGTCATCACTTTCTCAGAGATCATGTCATGAAGGAAGACATTGATATCATTCACGTCAACACTGAAGAGCAATTGGCAGATATCTTCACAAAGCCCTTGGATGAGAAAAGGTTTTGCAAGCTGCGGTGTGAACTAAATATCTTAGAATGCTCGAATGTCCTGTGAATGGACTCACATCCTAACGCTTATGCATATTGATGACATAGGTGCACAACACACAAAGTAACGTATATCTTCAATTCATGAAGACTTACCCTCTAAGTGTGAATACATTAATGTGGAATCTGACTTCAGAGCGCCGCGATAATTGTGCGCCGTGTCTGGGTCTAATATTTCCTATACGGTGGGTAACGCCACCACCACACTTTCTTGAAGATTTTCATTTGGCGTCATGATTGCATTATCTTCATATTTGGTTTGTCTTCAAGGTTTATCTTTGCAATGTTGTCTTGGTCTTCACTGATATATATATATATATATATATATATATATATATAGATATATATATAACTATTCGTCACCCTGGGTGACGAATAGTTATTCTTCACCCCCCTATATTTTACCACCAGTGCACTGTAATTTTACGTTCTGTAAGTTTTATCTTATTTCTGACGTAAAAAGAGACCGTAAGAAAATATATCATCGCCGTAAAAAATATTTTATGTTATGTAAAATTACAAACGTAAAAACATAGTGTAAAATATACATAAACTCCAAATTTTCTTGTCTTATGACCTATAATTTTATTTTCTTATACCAAATTTTACGTAGTGAATCAATAGGAACGTAACTATTTGAATTCCAAATATAATTTAATTATGAAGTGATCGTAAGATTATCTTGGGTGAAGAATAAATTATTCTGCACCCTAGGTGATGAATAGCATCACTATATATATATATAGGACAAAAGTTTCCTACAAGCAGTGGTAGTTACCACCACTTTCGTTTTGTATGTTGTATGTAGTATCTGTCGAAACCGAGAGTATGTACATGTAGTATGTAGTATATAACAATGATTAGGTAGATATATACTAATTTTTAGGTAGTATATACCATGTTTTGAGTATCCTCTTTTTTACATATAAATATATACGTATTTCACAAATATAACAAAAACTATGGGTTCATATGCAATTTTTTCATGGAATTTGCTTTGAAATATCTTAGATATAATATATATATATATTTAAAATAATAAAATAGTATATATATATAGTACCACATGGTAGTATATGAAACATATGGGGTAACTACCACTGGGTGGTAGGATGGATTTTCCCTAT